>NW_015151570.1:119462-141969 GCF_000732505.1 Cyprinodon variegatus | reverse complement strand
AAGGACTAAAATTTATTGTCTTTCTCCAACCCCTTTTTTGCCATCAGCCTTTCATACACATAGCACTGCTTGCAGAATCCATCTAATTAGTAAACAATGTTTCAAAGCCAGTAATGGGACACAGCAAACATGTGGAAGAAGTTGCACCAACCAAAATTTAGCTTTTTGGCCATCATGCTACACATGGTGGAACATTACCACCCAATGAACATCATCCAGAATAAACTATCTGCAAAATGGAACATGGTGGAGGTAGCATCATGTTGTGGCAAGGAAACTGGTTAGAGTGAATCGAGAGAGTTATGGTGCTAAATCAATGAAGCAAACATTATGGATAGAGCTTAAGATTGTGCCAAATCTTCCCCTTTAGACCTTTTTAAGGCTAATATTAGTGAATAAAATTAAAAGAATATTATTTTTATCATCCTTTTACAATTGAGGTTTTGGTGTTAAAAAAAGAAACCTTTTAAAGGGCATGCATACTTTTTGATGCCGTAGTACAACCATGATAAGACAGACAAAGGAATAATCATGACACTTGCATGTATCCCTTAGTTAGATTTGATCATAATAGAACATAATCAGAACTAAGAGACTGCTCACAGAATACATTTTAAATTACAAATTTATAAGGTCAGGTCATTGCAGTATTTCGGGAAAGGTTAAAACCAGCTTCTATTTAATAAAAAGTATCATTTAAATCACTCTATGACTGATTCAATTGAGAATATAAACAGCGAGGCGACTGTGCACCTGCAGCAGCCCTCATAGTGGTTTTAAATCAGGGAAATTACCTTTTAATTATACTTATATAAAATTCCTAATGTTTCAATTAAATTACTATTTGGCTTTTTTGTATTTGCATTGTTTTCTAAGGTGTGCAATGATGCAAATTGTAACAAGACAATTTCAATAAGATTAAACTAAGACAAAAGCTCTGCATATACAGTGCTCTGCAGGAGTTTAGAAAAAAGGTACTTGCAATAATTTTCATATCCATCACACTTTCTTATTAGATTTTAAAGTAGACTTGACCAAATTGCTTTCTGAAGGTTTTATTTTTTTTTAATCTTTCTTTTTTTTTTTTTTTTTCCTTCATTGGTACGTGACTTTATTTTCTGTGTTATAAGTACTTAACGTAAGAAGAAAACTACAATGGATTATTATCACTCACACAAGATTTGAAAGTTGCATGATTGTTTAAACGATCTTTTCCATATGCCAAGTTTTCATCCAATTCCCTCGTGGGAATGAGCACATTGGTGCTAAATGATTTTCCATTATTTAAAACTGTATATTTTAATTAAAATAATAAAGACAGTCCTGGGGGGGTTTCAGCATGTTGTCACTAACAGTGCCTAAAGATTGTCTGTGCTTGAAAAGCTGTCAGATTTTTGTTGAAAATAATTAGGTATAACTTAAGGGTAGCCAAAATCAGACATTTTATAAAAGGCCCTGGAAAACATCTAAACAAGACAATGATGAATAATAAGAAATTAAGGCTTCTTGAATGCAAAGTATAAGCAAACAAAAGATGTTATGAAATCTCTGCCAAGCTGTTGACAAAAGACATTCTGCACAAGACATGGCAACTGTAGCATACTAACATGTGGAAAGTCATCCAAATCTGGTAGCTTTAAAAGAGAAATACTACTGAGCTCTATAGAGATAACATCTGAAACATAAACAAACATAAACACAACGACTGGTAATGACCAATAAATCATTTCCTATCTCCATAACAGTGGAGCAGATGGAAGCACAGCACTACATATGTAATACTGATATGAAACTAAATATCAGGAAATAGATCCTCCCAACAACAACTGCAGTGTCATTGTAAAGTTCATTATGCAATTTATTACTAATGTAACTGTGAGTTGGGAACAATGTCAACTTAAAAAAAACAAATAATTGAGTTCCCAGCAACTTTGTTATTTTCCTCAAAACCACATTAATGCACACTTAAAAATGCACACTAGCTCATTTCATCTCAGCAGCTTAATAGATCTGTGATCTTTAAACTTGTCGCCTGAACCTCGGGCACAAAACTCATCACCAGCTTTTTATAATGCATGACTCGCCCTCCTCTCCCCAGCTATGCAGCCAGCAAGAGTAAACAGGCTTGATGTCACGGATCTACACTGAAGCTTTCTCTCTCTTTCTCGCTTTGCTATTCATTCCTTCTACTCCTTTGATCCAGTTGATAAGTGAGTTGAAAATCGCCATGACTAATGACAGGATGTTTGAGTTACAGTGGAAGCATTTTTGTACAGGGGACCTAGGTTAGCATCTTTACAGCTATTACACAAAGCACCTGATATTGGAAGCAGTTTATTTGTTAGACTTCTTAATATAGTATGGAGCAGCTACTGTATGCTAGTACAGTCAGTTGCCAAAAAAAAAAAAAACCTTTACATATTCTTTAACAGTTCACATTATGTTAATGTTAACATAAAATTCCAAGTTTCACTTTCACATTATGTTAATGTTAACATAAAAAAAAAAATCTATGAAACCTACTAGCAGCTTCATCCTCTAACAGTGTTATTCTTCAGCGACGAAAGGTAAATTGGTCAGAGCTGAAGGGAAATGCATACAGTAGCTGAGACTTTGTTGAATGGGCAGAGGTTCACCCTTCTGCAGGACAGAAACACTAGAGTTACTATAGATTAAAATAGTCAAGGCCAAAGCATACTTATGTGGTTCGATAATGTGCTAAAAGTTTTAAATATTTAAATCCAACTCAGAATCTGTGGCAAGAATTGCTGTTACCAGATGCTCTCTTCCCCGGAGTAGGAGCTCTTTCACGGAGAAGGACTGGCAAATATTTCACTCTCTGTGTGCAAAGCTAATGGAGAGATAGCCAAAAAGACTCAGTGAAATATGAGGATTCAAAGGGCTGAATACAAATGCATGCCAGGCTTTTTTATTTTTTTATTTTCTTTTATTTTGTAAAGCCTGAGAGCAAAAAGGCTCTGTAGTTACCCAGTCATAATTTAATTTTCTGGGGGTGAAACCATCCTGCTGAGTTGGCTCATACATGCTTGCAAAAGGCGAGATAAGTTTCTCTATTTTTGGTGATAAAATCTTAATAAATTTGTGCAAAAAATATTTGTGATTTGTATTAATATGTGCAGTAATTTGTATTTATTTCGACTTTTTTTATTGACAACATTTTTTGTTTTTCACCTTTTGCTCCAGGGCACAACTGTGCAGTTAGGCCACTTTAGTATGGCCAGTAATAGTCATAAATGTAGTTGAGCAAGAATTCATAACTGTCCATCTAATATATATTTTAGCTGTATTATCTATTGCCCATTTTTTCTAATGGTGTAAAATAACTACACTGAAAAAAGGCAACCCTTTTTTTTGGCTTTTTTTTTTTTGCCATATTTAGTTACTTTGAAATGTTATTTCATGTTAGCAGGTAGGACACAAAATAAAATAAAATAAATATGATTAAATGGATGCCAAATATTTTAGAATTACTTTTTTTCAGTGTAGTAGAAATTGCTCTTGAAATGTATTTAATTCTTGATTACTTTCCATTTCATTATTGTACAATTTGGAAATCCTGTGGGGTCTGGCTTGGGGATCAGTAGGATTAGTTTTTGCTATTAACAGATGCCTTTATTCTGCTGGCTCCCTCTAACGAAGACCTAAAATATGCACTGGTGCAGTTTGTGGCCAAGTGCAAGCAGCAGGGATGAAGATCAGTTACTGCAAGTCCACGATCATGATAAAAAATTTGGCTTGGCCTCCCGATAGTTAAGGCCAGAGTACATGGCTAAACTGGTTTGAGTATCTTGGGTTCTTGTTGATGAGTGAGGGAAGACTGCAGAGTTATCGACAGATAGAATGATGCACCTACAGCTGTACTGCTGACACTGCAATGGTCCAATGTGGTGAAGACACTTGTTTTACCAGGCATTCTACTTTTCTATACTTAACTAAGGTCATACAATTACAGTCATGACCAAATAAGTGAGAATTCTTAAACAAGCAGCTAAAATGAGCTTCCACTAAAGCAGAAGTCTTCCTTATAGATAGTGTGGTAAACTCAAGCCATCATAGTAGAGCAGGCATCCCCAAAGTCGGTCCTCGAGGGCCGCTGTCCTGCAGGTTTTAGAGGTTTCCCTGCTCTAACACAGCTGAGTTTAATTGAAAGCTGACTGACAGGCTGTTGCTCAACTTCAATCATCATAATCAGCTGTGCTAAAGCAGAGAAACCTCCAAAACCTGCAGGACTGCTGCCATCGAGGACCGACTTTGGGGATGCCTGCAGTAGAGCCTATGAAACTTTATTCAGGGGAGTCCAATTTAGCATGATAATTTATTCTAAATGACTCTTAGCCCCCTCCCTTGTTTTGTGTTCCAGGGATAATTCACCAGAAGGAATGACACAAAGCAGCTGTTGGATTACTATAGCCACATTTACACTACCCTCTGAAAACCGATCTGTGCCGAGCTTGGATCAGTTTACAGAGCTATGCTCTGTTCCTTAAGACCATTTACACACCAAACTAGCATTGTTCCTCACCTCCTAGTGGTGATCAACGCCACTACTTCTCTCTAGAGCTGAACAAGCAAATCAACATGGCGGTTCATACAGGCAGTTTCTGGAGAGAGGAAACAAGCAGCCTAACTTGACAGAGTCGCCTTTTTTGGAAGTGGACACAATAAACGATAGTCTAATCAAGGCTTAAAGATGCAGGAAACTATGATAGGAGTTGAGGTTGATCGTACTGCTAAGCTTATTCATCACTGGAAATTGTGTGGCACGGTTGGGAAGCTTGTATGTTTATGAATGTCTGAAATTTCATGATTATAGAGGCCGACTATAAGGAGATGAGGCGGTCTGGTCATGCAATATTTGTTATCAGCGAACTGCACCACAACTGAACTGCGCCAAGACCTACTGTGAACTAGTACCAGTTCAGCGCAATTCGGTTGTGTTTGGTACGATCCGGTTCAGTTCTGCGTACTATTTACACTCAACAGTTTTCTCAGTTACCGTGCTCGGAACCGATCTCGGCACAGTTTCAAAAGGGTAGCGTAAATGGGGCTTATGTCTTGTGGTTGACCATGGAATATCTCATGCTGCCCCCAGAAGAGCTGAAGAAGGGATGCCTGGAAAAGGGAAGCCTGGGTGTTCTAGCTGAATCTGCTGCTCCCTCTAAGATAGGCACAAAGGTCAAGTAGGCATCACAAATAAGGCTTAAATTACAGACTGTAACCACACATTTCAGCAGTACATTGCACATCAAGAGCAGAGGACACACTTTCAAAAACCAAACTAAATGGGGGGATGCTATGATCAGTATTTTATCAATCACCCCCCAAGCTCTCGAAAACAAGAGTGAAATAGTTTCTTTTCTACTAAAATAAGAATAGCATAGAGGGTTTATCTTACAAAAAAAAAAAGGATTTGGATTTTTTTTCATAACCGAGCAGCCCAAGCAGGATATATAGGAAAAAAGGAGCTAAGCGGCATTTTGTCTGATCAGTGATATGCAATAATTTGGGAACTCACCAGTAGGCCAGCTGATATGTCGGCCCGCCGATTGCACAGAGACACAGAGGTATTTGTGAGAATCTCTGAGACAGAGGCAAATTTCATGCATGATTTGAAGCCAAGCTGCTGAACGAGTATTGTGGTTTCAGCACTGATTCACAGCCAAGTGTGTTGTGCCTGGGCAGCTTTTGTTCCAATGAATATACATGCAGAGACAGACGTTCAGCAATATCAGCACCAGCAACGACCAGGATCGTCTGCATGTTGGCTGTGAGCAAAAGCCATTAGGCATTTTTTTTTTTTGTAAGCTTTCTTTTTTTTTTTTTTAAGCGTTTTATTTTTCTTCTTTCAAAAGAACACAGAGGGAAAACTAATAGCTGTAGGACTCAGAAACAATCCAGTGCTGTAAGAAAATATTTGCTGAAAAAGTGTGAATACATCAGCCAGTGTGCCAGAAACCCATTATGGTGAATATAAGAGAGACAAATCAGAGCTGGATTCTATATTTTTTTTTCTTTTTGCATTATTTCCTTCAATCATCTTCTGTTATCTAATTCATCTTAGTCTTTTCCAATCTGCAACTGCTTCTGTTTAGGCAAAAATACTGCAATTTATTTCTTTTTGTTCTCTAGTAAAAAAGATGTTTGTTTCATCTTTCCTTTTTCTTTCCAAACAAAAATCTTAACACGCAAATGACATTCCAGTTTCTAAACATGGTTTTAACCTCTCCCGTTTTCTTAACCAGGTACCTGAACATAAATTCTTCTTCCCTGTGTTTATTTCCAGATCTTCCTCTTTTTTTGGCTCAGAAAAATTGTGAATGTGTGTGTGTGTATGTGTGTTGTTCTGTGTGAAGGGAGAGAGCAGCTGGAGCATCTGCAGTTGTCTCCTCTGACAGCAGCACAGCATATGGCAGGGCCTGGTGAAGGATGGGTGCTGTCACCCGGCAAAGTGCTTACCCACCGACAGGAGAGGCGAGCTGCGCTAACACCATGAGAAGAAGGAAGAAACAGCTGAACATCAGCACCCAACTCATTTATTCTCCTCCCACCGCCTCAGTCAACAAGGGGTACTGTTTTTGAGCCTTGAAGATAGGAAATTAAAACAGGTAGGATTAATATTACATTAAAAGATAAAGGAAAGCAGAATAAAACCATGAAATGTAAAGCTTTTGGTCACCCTGCATAAATATGTAGTCATTGTGAGCATGAAAATAAATTATTAAGTCAAAAGAAAAGCACATAATCACAGATTTCTGTCTTTTTGACACCAAAAGCTTGTATTCAATGGAAAAAAAAAATCACCAAAGGAGAGCTCCTTCCTGCTACAAAACTATTTCTGAATGATCAAACCAGGGTCACTAAAAAACTAGGTCTTTCCTGGGATTCCAGGCACTTCAACAGCTCAAAATCCTCTTGGTGAATCAAACTATTTCCTGTTCTGGAGGGCAAAAGGTCTGAATAAAACCTGCTTATACTCGAGCTGCTGAACTATACAGGAAACAGATAAGTGCTTTATGGCTCCTTATAGAGATCCATTGGCCGACCCTTACCAGTTTTTACCAGGTATTTGTGAAATACTTTTTAACTTTTTACTTTTTAACATTAAAGAAGTTAATCAAATGTTTTCTCACCAGAATATGCAACACTAGTGAGAGCTTACCTAGGGCCGGATCTATCAAAGGTTTGCGTGTATAAAAACGTGAGCTATTTCACTGCGCACGCTAAAAAATGTACAAACTGATCTATCAACAGCGTCCTAAAAGGATTTGGTCTTTAAAACGTGCTAAATAGCGCCTCTTATCCATTTAGTACTTTTTCTGCAATGAATATGCAATATGGGGCGTTTACACGCAAAAGTGCGTCTTATGGGAGGAGAACATGTAAATATATTAATTTAGCACTCGCAAAGTGATTTATCAAACCTGAAAGCAATTTTGCTAACGGTATCTGACTCTATATTTAACACGTTTCAAAAGAAGGTGCAAATGGTCTGTATGCGTAATTGCGCACACATGGCAGCGGTTATTGTCGCAAGAAGGAGACATGGAAATGAAGCAAGGAGACGCAGAGAACGCATTTTTTCACTCCGTGTGAATATTTTTGGAATGAACGAGGAAACGATCATCAAAACATATAGTTTATCCAGCCTTGCCATTTTGGAGCTGTTGGGGGAACTCCGAATGGATTTGGAGCCAGCCACAAGGAGGACCCACGCAATACCAGATATCACAAAACTCCTTGCAACATTGCACTTTTTTGCATCTGGGTCATTCCAGCGTACGGTTGCAGCGAGAGCTGGGATCTCCTAATCTCGTTTTTTCAGAAGTGCTGTCCGACGGCGTTGGGGTTCTCCCCTTGCGCCTGTGGAGCAACATGCCAATGCTGCGGGGATCTCATCCACAGTCACAGGCCAATACAAAACACCTGTTTGTTTTTTTTGTTTGTTTTTTTTACTGCAGCACATACCACCTTAGGGAATAAAGGTTGCCAATTATATATATATATTTTTTTTTTTTTTTTTTTTTGGGGGGTCACTGTAAGATTAAAATTTCATAATGCACTAGTTTGTACAGACTACAAACTACTTTGCCGCAAACCACAAAACGCGCAAAACCATCATTTAAATAGGGCGTCTCCAACAGTTTTGCACCTGCCACCAGTTACGCAATCACTCTTGTTAAATCACCCGCAAACCATGGTTCAGCCTCTCGCGCAAAATTCAAGTTTGCGAGCGCAAATTACTGCACGCAAAATTGGATCTTGATAAATCCGGCCCCTACTCTTTAAAGGGACAGTGTTTTAGATTTATCCCCATCTAGAGGTGCACTAAATTAATTACAAATCGGTGTCCACTTGCCAAGTGGACCTTACTCCGGAAGCCCTGGAGTGGACATATCATCCTCCATTTCCCCTGTCAAATGTGTTAGAATAAAGGATGAAACACAGAAAATTCCTCTGAAAACAGAGCTAAAATAAGCTGATGCTGATGAGCTGGGATGAATTCTGTAACAATAAAAGCAGTTGATAACATTTAAACGAAATGAAAATTAAAACTATAACAAACAAATAAGGTAATTATTACAAAGTTAAATAAATAAAGAAGTTTATTAAAAGAGAAATATACATTTATGTTGCATTGAATAACTTAATTATTCATGTATTCATTTATTTGCTGTATATTAGTGCATTTAATAGGATTTAAAAAAAAAATGTATGAAACATTCTGAATTTTTTTTTTATTTATGTTGAAATATGTCACATTTTGTCCTCCATACTTCATGTGCTGCTTTTTAAGAATTTCTATTCAATTTCCTGTTTTCAGAAAGGGTTCTATTTAAGTTATCTGAAACATTGGCACAAATTCAACTAGAAGACCTGCATCCCAGTCGCCTCTTTGTGTACCTTTGCTCAAGCATATTAGCATAGCTTCCGGCCCTCACTGAAGCTAGTCGTCGATCGAGACTTTGCATTTAATCCTCCAAAGCCAAAGATGCTTTGGCTTTCCGGATAAACTGCCATCATCTTCCACCTCTTAACAACCTTCATTCCACTGGCCTCTCTATGGCTGTGCTCCTTCTTCAGCCTCCATTCCACCTCCGGTATCAGACTCCAGGGGGAAATATCTATTCAGCACCAATGTCTTCTTCTGGGGTCATGTCAACAAAATTCTCTAGTTGCTTATTTTCTTGTCTGTGAATCTCTCCAGGTTGAAATAATGGTTAATGGAGGATTTGGCAGTAATCATAAGTAAGCCTGCTTGGTGAAATTGACAAATGAGGCTGAATGGTTCCAAGTTATTTCAGTATATAGTATTACGGTACTTTCTAAAAGAAAGGATCAGGTTAGTTAAAATAGCTCTGTTTCATATTTAATTTATTTATTACAATTTATGCAATTATTCTAGTTATACTTTTCTGATTTAATATTTGTCCAATTACATGAAGATTTAAGCGACAAAACAGTGAACACTGTAAGAGGCCCCTCCCATCTCACTCATACTCTGTGCTTTTTAGCAATGGAGTCTCAGCTTACTGAGTGTCTGCAAATTGAACAGAAAGCCAGTAAAATCAATACCTATTCACTTTGTGTGTAATATTATTCTTCATTTGTGGACTCTCCAATAGGTTTGTCATTGTTGGAGTTACACAATATTCCATCTGTTTCTTAATTGATTTCTGTTTCAACTTTTGTGTCAAATTAATAAATTTAAGAATATTTAAATAAAGCCAAAGACTTAACTTGACTTAAATGCAATACAGAAGCCAACATTTGAACGATGAAAACATGCAATCTGTATTTAAGTGCTTAATATAGGCTGAGTAAAAAGCATCAGATTCACAAAGAGAAACAAGTTAACTTCAAAGAGAGACAGCAACTCTGACTCCTTCAGGGAAGGTTACAAACAACTGATTAAAATAATTTCTATAATAACCTCTTCTTATTTCCATTAGGAATATCAACCTCTTGATTAGGGATATTCTGTAAATGGTTGTTAACTAGCAGAGGTGAATAATCAGACCTGGAGCCATCTGAAGTGGAGAGACAGAGCAGAAGGTGGACGCAGAGGACAAAATCTTCAGTTTATCACAAATACACCTGCAAACCTGTCAATAAATGAACTGCCAAATCCATCGGTTGTCTCCTTGTGCCATCACAGCACAAAGTGTCCATCTGCAGCAGATCCTCAACTTCACCTCTGGCTAAGTTAGGGTGGTCTAATCCGTTCCCCTGCTTCTCAGTAGCCAATTTAAGATGACTGACAGGTAGGACTTCCTGTAAACTTTTTTTCCCTCCAAAACAACCACTTCCTTCATTTTAGTCACTCAAAACAGCCTTCTAGGTTGGTAAGTCTAACACTGCCAGCCTCCACCTGTGGGTAAATAATGAAAACTAAGTTTTCTGACATTTGTTCACTCAACTTCACTGTATGCTTTTAAGAATCCAGTTTTGGCCTCATGTATTAATCTTGCATCCTTCATATTTTCTCTCCCTCCAAGTACCCACTTTTCCTGAGTTGACCAATCACTTCACTCTGAGTCTCTTTACTCTCTGTTCTTATATCTCATTTTTGACAGCTAATGTGGCACCTTTAATGACAACCATTAAATAGTAGTCATTAAATACCTTTGAGTGTTCAAGACTTTTTAGCAGCAGTGGAGGAGGAGAGAGACAAAAGGTAGACAGAATGAAGCACTTGTGTTGTTTGGGCCCTACTCTACATGACACACAGCTGATTCCCTGAGCTGAATTTGAATACTAATGTCTCCAGAGGCAACTGAACTGGTCACTGGAGCCAGAGGTCATGAGCAGAGGTTGATTTGGCTTTGCCTCTCTGACATTCTACCATACAACCTAAAAGAGGAAGAAATAATGACAGATGCCAAAGTGGGAGGGGAGGAAAGTAGAGAAGCAGAGCAGAGGAAAAGACAAGGGACATGTGGGTGATGGTAGGGGGAAAAGTAAGAAACTGATGGAAATGATGTTCAAAGTGGGACACAGCAAGACATGAAAGGAAAACTAAAAAGAGGAGAAAGAGAGCGGATGAATGAGAGATAAGATGGCGTGGAAAAAGAGGATGGGATAAGAGAAGAAAAAGAGAGGGAGATCTGGGCTCTGGGGTGACAAGGCTCTCTCAGATGCGGGATGGGACCATCTGGACGAAAGCAGAGCCAGGTCTCTGACAGTAAACACTGGGCATCACTTTCTAATGGAGACAGACCAGGAATGGAGATTCAAACACCCGCTCCACACTTTCCTAACACCAGCCACTTGCCACAGCCCACCCAGAAATTAAATCTGCCAAGCATCCTGCCCATGTGTTGGTGTGAAAACAGGACCAGACCTCAATATTGGCAGTTACATGGCTGTGGAACGCCGCATCCCACTCCCAGATTGCCCTTTTTATTTATCAAACTGCCTTCCAGCCCATGCTTGTTCCAATTTTAAAACATTGCTGCCTCTCAGTATCAGCATGCACTCCTGTCAGATCATCTGACTCCATTGTTCTTAGGATATTCTGACTGTATCCACAATTGGAAATTACCTGCAATGGTAACTCAATATTAAAATAACAAAACATATATGTAACGTGCCAACTTTGGTCACATTTTTTCATGTCAAAAACATATTTCGTTCTTTAATTTATTTGGTTGTTTCTGATAGACAAAACAATTAAAAATAAATATGTAGTAAAAAGAAAAACAAGTAATTGTCATTTTTGTTTGTGAAATACCTATAAGGTGCATCATGCATCTGCATCGAGGATCCTTTTCAAAATTTGTCACCGCGGTTGCAGTTCATCACCTCCCCACAGCCTGATTGACTTTTTTTTATATAACAAACTGATGCCAGTAGGATTAAATTAAAATATTTTTAAGTCCTGCCATAAATGTCTGACTGGATTTAGACTGGAAGTTTCTTTGACCTAATCCATTGTTTGGTTTATTTTTAAAGGCTGTAATCCACCAATGTATCTCTACCAATTTATATCACGAATCCCCACTGCATGATTCTTCCACCAGGACCACTTGACTCTGGGGATATTGCTTTCAGGGTAATGAACTGTGTTAGCTTTACTTTGGAAACAGCAACTGCTTGTAGGCTAAAGCACTTAAAACCAGAAAAACTGATTCATCTTGCATTGCTTTTGACCCTACTTGGCATGTGGCAAACTGCAAATAGGAATTTAGATGCTTTAATTGTCACAACTCCTTCATTAAGGCCAGAGTAGTGTATAGTAAGAATACTTGTGCTTACTAATTGATTAATCCTCTTCTTGCAAATGTTTCCATTTTGTTGGATTTTCAGGCATGGGTACATTTTTAGCTCTGTCAAACTGTTTCCATTTTCAGATGGTAGATTGAGCACAGTTTCTTCATGTGATGTTCATAACTTGGGATAAAGGTGAATATCCCAACGCTAATATAAAATTTCTCCCTGTTTCCCCCAACCCTTTTCTTCAATTATCTCGATTTTCAGTAAAGTTCTCCATTTCTCCAGCTACATTTACAGCAAGTTTAAACTATAAATGTGTGGACTGATTGTTGGGATCTGGAGTTTTGTCCACTTTCTCCACCAGAGGGCGTACGAGATCTCCTGGAGCCTGAGCCGGCCACACCACCTGTCTCTCATCTGCTCATCAGGAGATCTGTACTTAAGGAGGCGGAGGGCTTCACTCCAGTGCCAGAGTGTTTGCCAGTAATGGTTAGCAAGCCTGAGCCAACCTGCCTGTCTGTGATCTCTGACTTTTGTGAACCAAACCTGATCCCGTTTTCTCCTCTCTGCTTCCCAGGTTGATCCTGCCTGAATACCTGAAACTCTGGAGAGTTTCTTTGCCGGTGATCTGTCTGCTCGTTCTCAGTAGAACTCTGGAGAGCTGTCTCTGTCAAGTATCTGCCTGCCCGCTCTCAGAAGATTACTGGAAGGAAACTCAATCTGTGATCTGCCTGCACTATGCAAGCTCTGCCTCCGCCTCTGCCCTCAGCCTGCAGACAACCTCTGGACCCTCAAGGTTCCCCCCCTCTGCAGCTCTGCTCCACTCCTGAACAGGTACTGACCTGAACACTCTCAACCTGCAAAACACCCAGACCTCCACTAATCTCTCCGTCCTCCTCAGCAGTGAACCCACTCGTGACCAGTCAAGCCCCCTCTTGGATCTGATCAAACTGTGTACATTTATTGTAAATAAATCTTTGAACTTTTCTTCTGCCTCCGAGTGTTCTGCATGTGGGTTAGACACCTTAATCCGAACATGACACTGATAAAAGCATTTTCATTAGAGACATCACATTTAAGGAGGTTTCAGATTTTTACATGTAAAATCTATCCCTTTTCTCAATGCATTACTTTATGGTGAAATGAAATCCCAATAAACTACACTGGAGTTTCTAGTTTTGATAAGACAAATTGTGGAAGAATTCAAGTATGATTTCTTCTTCCTTAAGCAATAACTCCACCTCCTTCCTGTGAGGAGACTGGATAAATTTCCTGCAACAAGACTCCCTATCTCCATCCGCTCATCCTCTACAGAGACAGCCTCATCCTCAAATGATGTCCCAATGAGACTCGCCTGCAACAAAACACACAAAATAATGGGTACGTGTGAAAGAGTCCTGCAATCAGCCTCAGCACTGCTCCTCCCCGTGCTCCGTCAATCTGCTTAGTTTGGAAACACTTTAAACATACTTGCATACAGCATCGCTACAAAGAGGGAAAACTTTCAAACATAATCTCCCTTTCACCCACAGGGTTAATTAGAATTGTTTAAACCACTACTTCAATGCTTTTTAAATATTTATGGATGTGTGCATTACAACACAGCCATTACCATATCTCAAAAGTTTAACCTCTTCCCTGCATGACTCAATTATGAGAAGCAGGCGAAGACCAGGGGGAAAAATCAGGTAGAGTACAGTTGACCTCTGCTGCCCCCTGTGTTGCAGCTGGAAAACAACAAGCACATTTTGAATGAGGAGGAGCAGCAACCTGCTTCTGGATCAGAGGAGTCAAAGCAGAGCCACCATGCAGGCTGAATGACAATCAGCCTGCATGGTGATGAAAGGAAGCTCTAAACCCAGAGGCTATGTAGTAGCAATAAAAGACATAATTCACCAACACATGCAGAGAACTACAAACAGAAATGAAAAAATACATGCAGAAAGGAAATTAAGGTTGTACTATTTTTACATAAAGGTCGAAATAATACTTATGTTTCAAGTTTCATTAAAATCTCATTTTAAGAGATAATCAAAATAGTCCCAATTGTGTACAGAAAGCTCAACATCAAGTTCTGTTCAAATATCTAAGACAATTGTGATGTCACAATAAAATCCAGATCCTCCTCCATGAAAGTGCGACCTGTACTGTGATTATTCCCCAAAAGGATTTTGAGCATACAAATGAGGACACAGTGAACCAGACAGACAAATAACTTGCCTAATAAGCCCTTACCTTACAGCACATTATTAGTTTGTCACCAGGAAACAGATTCTTGGCCTTATCTGAAATATTCTCCCTGTGTAAAAATGTTCAGAGACACCAGTCCACCCCATTGACAAAGTGGTACAACTTTGGGAAAAGCATACAAACAGCAAAAGATGTGTTGTTGTTTTTTTTAGGAGATGCAAAAACTGATCAGGCCATGCATTTCTGAATGTGGGAAAAGGAAAAAGTTTGTTATGACTGATGGCCATAAGAAGCGGAGGAACAATGGCAAAAAATGCTGGTGCTGGGTGCAGGAAGTAAAGCCTGCAGGGAGCTTTTAACACTTCAGAAGAAAGCCAAATCTCTCTCCCTCTCTATCTTCTAACTATTGCATAAAGACCAGCGGAAAACATGAGACAGAAATGCTGTGCCTTTTCGGCCAAGAAGAGCAAAATTGCAGGGATCAAAGTGGTCCAATTATCATGTGTTTATGGAGTGCCAATTATCTCTGGCAGTTGCAGGACAGATTCTGTTACACCCGGTTACAGCACAAAGACACAGATAAGGTAGTTGTGGTGCATACAGCACTCACACCAGGCTGCATTCACCCAAGACTCCCAAACAATAATGAACAAGGTCAAAACATGGTGGCAAATTAAAAATAATTGCATATATAAAGGAAGTCATCCGTAAACAGATATATTAGGAAGAGACAAGAGGATTCTGAGGAAACTGAAGGGATATGACACGATTTCTGAAGACGTTACATCATTCACCATTTTGTAAATGAGGATGTGATGCTTCCTGGCACACTGCTTCAGGTTTCTGAATCAGACAAGCTTAGCCTCAGATGTTATTCCTGTACGAGACAACACTTTCCATCCCTATCAGAGCAGTCATAACCATAAGATAGGATGAGGAATTTAACTTCAGGCATATGTCTGTTTTCATGTGCATGGTTTTCTAAAGGGTTACACCAACACGTTTAAAAAAAAAAATCTAATTTCAAAAAAATAAAGTTCTGGACATTTTTTTTTTTATTGTGGCAAGGCTTACAAGACTGTCCTTTACACAAGACACCATCAAAATGTAATCAGTCAAGTACTTTGAATCTTTGAATTTTGTATTAAAATTTTACAGAAAGGAAATACACAATACAAGAAACAATTCTCCATTCTTTATATAGCTCCCATTCACAACACTTTATCTTAAGGCACTTTACAGTTCACCAGATCATACAGCCAAATTGATTCAAAGTTTTCTACAGTACCTAAGGAAAACCAGTTGATTGCATCGACTCATTGACTCGAATGCAATCCCTCACAGTAAGTATGCTTGTAGTGACAGTGGAGAGCAAAAACTCCCTTTTAACACAAATAAACCTCCAGCAGAACCAGGCTCAGTGTGAGCGGCCAGTTGTAGTGTCGCATTGTAGAGTGGTGGCAGCAGGGATAAATGACCTGCGGTAGCGCTCCTTTTTACAAACAGGGTGTAAAAGTCTTTCACTAAAAGAGCTGTTCAGCTCTTCTACAGTCTGGTGCAGAGGGTGGAAGGTGTTGTCCATGATGGAAGGGAGCTTAGAGCAACCTCCTCTCTGCCACTACCTCCACTGAGTCCAGAGCGCAACCTAGGACAGAAGCGGCCTTTCTCACTAGTTTGTTCAGTCACTTCCTGTCCCGCTTTGTGTTGCCAGGGGCCCAGCAGACAAAGGCGTAGAGGAGGGCTGATACTACCACAGAGTCATAGGTTTTAAGCAGGGGCCTGCTCACTCAAAAGGAGCCTCCTAGAGGTGGTTCTGGCCCTTCTTATACAGGGCATCAGTGTTATGAGTCCAGTCCATTTGGTTATTGACATAAACACTCAGGTATTTAAAACTTTCCACAGTTTCGATGTCCTGCATCTGGATGTTGATGAGTCCAACCAGCGGCATCTCTCAGTGCTTTGTCCGACATGTGGTTTTATGACATACAGTGTGAGCAGGTAAATCACATCAGAGAGTTTGTCATGGTTTTGGTTCTGTTCAAGTTTTATCTCTGAGTTTTCATTGGTCTTATTTTCTTTCTTATGTTCTAGTTATTTTTGATTGTATTTGAGTTCTTAGATATTTCTTGTTTGCCTTCTTGTGTCAGTCTCCTTTTCCCCAGCTCCCTTCTTTCCTCTGTTCACACCTGCTCCCAATCTGCTAATTAGCCTGGTCTTTATGTCTCTCTCCTATTTATTTTCCTCCTGTTCAGTCATTCTTTGCTGGTTTGTTGTCATTTCTTTGCCCCCGTGTTGTGAGTATTCCTGGTGTCCAGTATTTTTGGATTATTGTGGATTTATGTTTTTGGATTTTTGCTTCCAGACATTTGTATTACTTTTTTTCACGTTTTTTTGAACATCTTTCAAGCTTGAATCTTGAGTTTTGTCTTTGTTTTCACTACTTGCCATGATAAAACTCTTTACAACTCATTTTCCTGCTGCTTTTACATAATATGTAAAATAAATCTAATCTTTATCTTCTTCAACAGCCCCAAAACTGAAATCTTTATTCCGACAACTGGCTGTTCGACAAGCAGCAATGTTTCATTGGAGGTCATATTGGCCTTGATTTTAGAAAGTTTGGGTTTGCAGTAAAATACCTATTTCTATTGAAATATATTTGATAACAAACTGAACAATAAATACACTTTCAGGAAAAAATGTTAAATATGTATAAATCCTCTTAATAGCCACCTCATTTTGGGAAATTCTCGCCTGTTTTGCATACCCAAATGGAAAAGCAAATAACTTAGGAACTGTAATCCCAAATTACATGTGCAATACATTATTTGAAAGCTAACAGCCTCTAGTTTCTGAATATATAAATGAAAATTCTGTGAGATGTGCCAAATTGTGCCAAATGCTTTTACTATGCTTTGCTTCACTGTTTTACCCATGGAATAACACTAAAGCATTTTGATGGCTACAAAACATTTATGAAGCAAGTATTTTCCACTTTTTTCAGAGTCAGTGTATATAACAAAATATAATATTTTTACACCTATAATAACATAAAAATCTGCTATATCTGTGTTAATTGTGCTTTGGTGCTTGTTAATTAACTTGGTGGTTGAATTGTGGAGAATCTAAGCTTTTCAATAATGTATCACATGTCTATATTGGTAAACATTTTTCATTTATTACTAGTTATTTGTTGTAAACGCGTCAGAATGGAGAGCGTACCACCCCCTGTGGTACTCCAGTACTACTGACTACTTGATCATACAGTTGATCCTTCAGTCTAACAAACTGTGGTCTGTTTGTCAGGTATTCTTTGATCCAGGCAATTGTTGATGCCTCCACCTGAGTCTGCGGAAGTTTCTCACAAAGTAAATCAGGCTGAATTGTATAAAATGCACTGGAGAAATCAAAGTGCATGATCCTCAGAGTGCCACCTTCCTTGTCTAAATGGCAGTGGATTTGTTGAAGCAGGTGTGTGATGGCATCATCAACTCCAACTACATGGCGATAAGCAAACTACAGGGGGTTCTGATAGCTGCTTGTTTGCTTACTGAGGTGAACCAACATAAGTCTCTAGGTTCCTCTCTAGGACCTTCATGATTTGGGATGTCAGAGCAACAGGTCTAAAGTCAATGGGGACTGTAGGCTGAGTCTTCTTTGGCACTGGAACAAGGCAGGGGGTATTCCATATCACTGGAACCATCTCCAGGGTCAGACTAAAGGTAAAGAGGGGCTGTAGAATTCCACCCATCTGCTCTGCACAGGCCCTCAGGACTCTGGGGGTGACACCATCAGGACCTGGTGACTTATTATAATTCAGTCTCTCTGGTTGCCTCTTCACTTGACTTCTTGAGATAAACAGGTGGAAGGTTGGGGGGAGCAGCACCATCTTCTGATCTGCCTGACAACAAACTAAAAGAATTAGTTAATCCCTTCCAGTTATCATCGCATCCCCACCCCCTGTACAGGAGAGTGGAGGACCTTGTCTATTCAGCAAGTCCAACGATCCCCTTTAACGACGGACCTTTCAGACACTTAGATGGGTATGGCGTATTGCAGTCTAACAAAAGAAGCCAAACGACTTCCAAATGGGTGGAAGTCTGTTCCAATTTGCATGTTTTCAAAACAAACACAAGCCTCTGTTGGGCTACTGTATAAAACCTGAACTCAACGCTATTCCTGACATTTTGAATTGAAAAACCTTCCTGGATGGGAAGCAAAACATCATCAAACTTGGAAACCAAGTCCAGTGGATTTTCCAGTTTTTAATTTTTTCAGAATGACTATAAACTGGATGACTGAGAACCTTCAAAAGCAAACTAAAAGAAGCATGAGAGTCAAGGCAGAGGAGGGCAGGATGTCCATTTGACTGTGGGCAGGAGAGAAAGATGCTTAGCTTGTTTCTGACCTGAATCTACTGAAGAATGTATTAAGTTAATCGGCTCTGTACAGATTTCTATCTGTCTGATAAGCCTTTTGCTTGAAGCTTGTGATCTTCTTCATCTCTGACCAAACATCTCTGATAC
The DNA here is from genome assembly GCF_000732505.1 of Cyprinodon variegatus. Taxonomy (NCBI): domain Eukaryota; kingdom Metazoa; phylum Chordata; class Actinopteri; order Cyprinodontiformes; family Cyprinodontidae; genus Cyprinodon; species Cyprinodon variegatus. Next base: position 123,019 of record NW_015151570.1, on the reverse strand, counting down.
TATTCTGCTGGAGCTTTTTTCACAGCCTTTTCCTGAATCCCTCCTCCTCTCTTATCTTGACCTTAAGTTTCTTCTGTTCACTCAAATAATATACACTCACCGGCCACTTTATTAGGTACCCCATGCTAGTAACGGGTTGGACCCCCTTTTGCCTTCAGAACTGCCTCAATTCTTCGTGGCATAGATTCAACAAGGTGCTGGAAGCATTCCTCAGGGAGTTTGGTCCATATTGACATGATGGCATCACACAGTTGCCGCAGATTTGTCGGCTGCACATCCATGATGCGAATCTCCTGTTCCACCACATCCCAAAGATGCTCTATTGGATTGAGATCTGGTGACTGTGGAGGCCATTTGAGTACAGTGAACTCATTGTCACGTTCAAGAAACCAGTCTGAGATGATTCCAGCTTTATGACATGGCGCATTATCCTGCTGAAAGTAGCCATCAGAAGTTGGGTACATTGTGGTCATAAAGGGATGGACATGGTCAGCAACAATACTCAGGTAGGCTGTGGCGTTGCAACGATGCTCAATTCAATTGGTACCAAGGGGCCCAAAGAGTGCCAAGAAAATATTCCCCACACCATGACACCACCACCACCAGCCTAAACCGTTGATACAAGGCAGGATGGATCCATGCTTTCATGTTGTAGACGCCAAATTCTGACCCTACCATCCGAATGTGGCAGCAGAAATCGAGACTCATCAGACCAGGCAACGTTTTTCCAATCTTCTATTGTCCAATTTCGATGAGCTTGTGCAAATTGTAGCCTCAGTTTCCTGTTCTTAGCTGAAAGGAGTGGCACCCGGTGTGGTCTTCTGCTGCTGTAGCCCATCTGCCTCAAAGTTCGACGTACTGTGCGTTCAGAGATGCTCTTCTGCCCACCTTGCTTGTAACGGGTGGTTATTTGAGTCACTGTTGCCCTTCTATCAGCTCGAACCAGTCTGGCCATTCTCCTCTGACCTCTGGCATCAACAAGGCATTTCCGCCCACAGAACTGCCGCTCACTGGATGTTTTTTCTTTTTCGGACCATTCTCTGTAAACCCTAGAGATGGTTGTGCGTGAAAATCCCAGTAGATCAGCAGTTTCTGAAATACTCAGACCAGCCCTTCTGGCACCAACAATCATGCCACGTTCAAAGTCACTCAAATCACCTTTCTTCCCCATACTGATGCTCGGTTTGAACTGCAGGAGATTGTCTTGACCATGTCTACATGCCTAAATGCACTGAGTTGCCGCCCGGTGATTGGCTGCTTAGAAATTAAGAGTTAACGAGCAGTTGGACAGGTGTACCTAATAAAGTGGCCGGTGAGTGTATATGATAAGAATATATACTCAAATACAGCTTAATCTGGACAGGGTCTTAATCTCAGCTGTGTTGAGGCCAATGGGTAGTTTAGGAAGTGTCTACAGTTTAGATGGTGAATGGTGTCAACACCATTCCCTATGAGGCCACACAATTTCTGATATTTTAAGATTAAGGAGCCATCTTAATGTTAGACAGCTGGTTTAAAGAAATAGCAAACAGCAATTAATAGTCCAGAGATAAACAAAAAACACATGCATAGTGCTCTGCTCTTCAAACCTTACTTATGCTTGCGTACGTTTTTTGTCTTCGCCCTTTAAACACAGTTTTGCTCTGGCTGCTCTTGTGTGGTTCTCAACAAGCGTTCTGCTGACAGATCACAGTGGGAAGCACTAAGATGAAGTGTCAATGCTACTCTAAAATCCAATGTCAAATCCCTTGTTTGGATTTTAGAGAACTGGTGGCTAAAGTAGGGATTGGTAGAGGAGTACAGTGCATATCCAGTTACTCCCACAGCTGCTCATGCAGGGAGCTATTCACTGTAATCCCCTGACTCTCGAAACAGTGTATGCAAAATAAGCTGACAACAAAATCTCTATGCAAAGACACCCAGACATAAACATGAATGTCAGCCAATTCAGAAAATGTCGAAATCATTCAGCATTTTAAAAAGCTGGTTTAGTTACTGTTCTGTCAGTAAGTCAAAACTACAATTACTAGATTAGATTTAGTAGATTTATTCAACCTTGGTGAACTTTGTTGTATACGTGGAGCATTAACATCAGAACCATCGTAGGCATCTACAGGATCTCATCTGTCTTTACTTACTTTCATCCTTTCCTTCATGTCCTTTCATAATGTTTGAAAGAACAGGCATGGGAGGCTGTGATGAAGCCCTGAGGCACCAAAAGCTACTTGTTAAGTTTGTGCTATTTAGGTATGAAACAAGACTACCAGCTATAAGTGAGGACTTCCCCAGTGGCACTATTGAAAGCTAAACTGGGGAGTGAGGAGTGATGTTGGCAGGAGAGACAGATGTGGGGGATGAAAACCAAGAGGGAAAAAAAAGGAGAGGTGATAGGGAATGCTGAAAGAATCTTCAGCTAACTTGCTGGTAAAAGAAAGAGAGGTGTGACTTCTTCAGTGCTCACCAGTGACAGTAAGTTGAGTGCATGTGTGGGTGTGTTAATGTGTGCTTGCGTTAAAGATGCCAGTGACAAAGATATGTGTGTGCTGAGCTCAGCTAATGCCATGCTGCCATCTCCAGCGAGGCATCAGAAACCTGCATTGGCAGAGAATCAACTTCAGGTCAGATCACTCACGCTCACCGTTTCCCTGAGCTAGTTATAGCGGTGGGCGTGCAGCCGCTCTGACAGAATACCAAAAAGAGCTGGCGGCATTAGTGGGGTCAGTAGAACCAAGACATTTATTACTGAAGAAGTTTACTTTTTAAAGTTATTTAATACAAAAGAAAGACTAGCAAGCACTAAATAACCAACAACAGACTTTAGATAATGCAGACTGTAAGAAAGGCTGAAAAAAGACTGAGTTTGTGTGAAAACTAACACCTGCCATGTAGATATGTACAGGTGCCACTCAATTAAAAGGAAAAAAGAAACAGCGAAAAGTTTTCACCACTCTCCAGCTGCACTTCAGCAACACTGACGAGGAAAGTTTCTCACCATGCAAGAAAACGAGATTGAAGGTGATGTAGAAGGTGAAAAAAAGTGAAGTCTGAGGAGAAGTCAGAAATGGAAGTTGGAAAGTGAGAGGTATGCCAGTCTGTTTAAGTGAGCTGGGTATCCATATTCAAGCATGGGCTCTGGGGCATGGCTGGCACACAGAGGAGGAAAGTTGTCAGTGCAAAAAGTGACGTGGTAAAATACCAGTTTCTGCCTCTGTAGAGTTAGGGGTTGAACTCAGAAGTACTGCAGAATGGGAGAATAGAAACAGAATGAAGCAGAGTGAGGAAAGGTTGTCCCTATTTCCTCCAGCAGTCTAACCCTATAGTAGCATAACTACAGTATAGAGCTAGCTCTGGATAGTCTGAGCCACTGGATGGAACGGGATCTAATAAACAAGTTGAAGGCTTAGAATTGAGTTGAAAATGCCCCCTCTTTATTCAAAACTAATGTAGAGTCAAATGTAATTGCATCATTCTGAAGCTTGGGTCTTCAACAAGGCAATGCTCCAAAAACAACAGACATTAACAAAAGCTTTTTTGCAAATAATATTTGAAAAAAAAAA
>NW_015151570.1:105706-118456 GCF_000732505.1 Cyprinodon variegatus | reverse complement strand
TCCTTTGTGCAAGGAGGAGCAGGAGGAGCAATGCCAGAGCCCTACAAAATGACCTTCAGCAGGCCACTGGTGTGAATGTCTCTGACCAAACAATCAGAAACAGACTTCACAAGGGTTGCCTGAGGGCCCGACGTCCTCTAGTGGGCCCTGTGCTCACTGCCCGGCACAGTGGAGCTCGATTGGCATTTGCCATGGAACACCGGAATAGGCAAGTTCGCCACTGGCGCCCTCTGCTTTTCACAGATGAGAGCAGGTTCACCCTGGGCACATGTGACAAACGTGAAAGGGTCTGGAAAACCCATGGAGAATGTTATGCTGCCTGTAACATCGTTCAGCATGACCGGTTTGGTGGTGGGTCAGTGATGGTCTGGGGAGGCATATCCATGGAGGGACGCACAGACCTATGTAGGCTTGACAATGGCACCCTGACTGCCATTAGGTATCGGGATGAAATCCTTGCACCCATTGTGAGACCCTATGCTGGTGCAGTGGGTCCTGGGTTCCTCCTGGTGCACGGCAATGCCCGGCCTCATGTGAAGAGAGTATGCAGGCAGCTCCTGGAGAATGAAGGAATTGATACCATTGATTGGCCCCCATGCTCGCCTGACCTAAATCCAATAGAACACCTCTGGAACATTATGTTTCGACGGATGGTGCCCTGGGAGATACCCCAGGACGCCATCCGTTGTCTCATTAGGAGCATGCCCCGACTTTGTCAGGCATGCATACATGCACGTGGGGGGCATACAAATTACTGATTATTTTGAGTTGCTGCAAGGAAATTTCAGCAAAATGGACTAGCCTGCCCCATAATTTTTTCACTGTAATTTTTGGGGTATCTTTGTATTCAGTCCTCTGTAGGTTGATAATTTTCATTTACATCAATAATAATGTGGCATCCTTTTGTCCCTAACACATCACCCAGTGTTCCTTTAATTTTTTTGAGCAGTGTATATATATATATATATACCATGAACTTCAAGCTGCACGTGTCTGCACCAGCATGTCTATCGACATTTTCTACACTGATGTCAGTACCGTCTGATTATGTTAAGAACAGTGTCTACTCTATCAGCAGATCTCTCTTCTCACACAAACTGAATGCTGGATCACCCTCATCGGTTACTTAGAGCAACAGACTCAGACAGGTTCAAGCACACAGCTTCAATTAAATTCAACAATAAATGTCTCATGTTCAGCAGCTACATCAAAGCAGACCCCACCAGAATCTAGCAAGAGTGAGACTCACTGGACACCTCAATCCCATCACACTGCCTTTGGCTATAACATATAACTAAACCACCAGCTGAATGGCAGACTTTATATGGAGACTATTTGAATACAAAGCAGCTTGCGGCAGAGGATGAGAACTTTCCATCTCCCCTCTTCGAGCTGTCAGAACAGCAGTCTGCAGGAGGGCAACTGTTTTCACTGGAAAAAAGGAGGGAGGAAAGGAAAAGGGGGGTGTCAAGAGACAACTTACAACCCACCCAAGAGCCCCAGAGGAGAAAACCAGCACATTAAGCCAAGGAGAGAAATGATGTGGCCAAGACTAGTGTAAGAATGGGCGGGGGGCATTGCAGGCTTCCACTACTGCCTAAATCTATCTCCATTAGTAAGTACAGACCATCGGAGGATCCAAACTCAGACACATTCTCACTAGAGTGGGACTCAATGGCTGACTGATGCAGACGGAATTTTTCATCAGATAATGTTAGACTTTGCAGGTGGAAATCTGCCTTCATAACAAAGCCAAAACATCAAACCATAGCAATATAAACAAGATTCTCATAGATATATGCATATCAGAGTCACAAATTCAGCTTTAGTGGAAGTTAGGTGAAGACCCAAATGCAGAGATGAGGAGGCAGGGATAATTTCTTGCAGATTAAATTTAGATGTAGATGGTAACAAAAGTACAAATCCAGAAAAAATAAACAGGTAACCCAAACTAGGAGACCCCAGGGTGAAACATACATGAGGAGTGAAGTAATTAATATAATCCAGGAAAGAGGAACTGAACAGGAGGTGTATATACAGTATATGGGAGAACAAAAAATGGGCTAATCAGCTGATAGGGAGCAGGTGTGGATAGAAGCAACTAGAAGGGAGCTAGGGGAAAGGAGACTGTCACAAGGGGGCATCAGAGAGTAACTTAAAAAACACTGCTTCAATATAACTGGAAAACCACTACAGAGACAAAATGGAAAAGAAACCACTGACCAAGAAAACACAGAATCACATAAAACAAAGTGTAACTGAGAACTGAAAAAGAACCACAAATTCCACAAAAGGCAGAATCATGACACACAGTTTAGTGAGGTTATTTTCTTAAGGAAGTGGGAGGCAAGCTGCGTAGAACTGATTGTGGGACAAACAAAGAAAAAAACCTGAAAATCCTAAACGAAAACCTGTTGGGAGATTTATAAGATTTGAGATGGAAATGACCACTTTAATCATACAGCCAGAACTGCATTGGAATATCTTAAATAAACATATTTATGTCTTTAAGGAACAAGTCAAAGTCTAAATCTACACCCATTACATTAAGTGTAAAACTGGAAAATTTATTCTAACGGATGTTATCCATCCTATATGACTTTGCTAGCACTATTTTACGTTAAAGAATCAGCAAAATAGTCAGAATCAGATAATGTGCAAATTTCTGCTGGTCTGCAAAAAACAATACAAACATCTTAAAAGAAAAAAACATTGAAGTATGGGGGTGTAATTGGAAAAAATGTATCCAGAAAATATTAATAATCTTATCAAGTAACAGAGACTAAGTCTAATTAGAAAGGCTTCTCGCTATTTTCTAAGCTGGTGAGCAATCTAGATCCAACTTCCAGTCATCCTCCTGTAGGATTTGTCTTGTTTAAAGAGCTAAGGCTTAATATGCATTGTATTCATATTTGTACCTCCTGGCATCAAACCAATGTGGTATTTTAACGCAGAAGTCCACAGCCACTCAGCTTTCTTAATTAAGCCACTTTGTTTTTATTTGGTCTTTTTTTCCCAGAGGCTTGAATTAAATTGGATTCCAAATGATCCAGAACCAACAGAGCAATCTTTAGTGCCATATCTGTAGACAGAGTGCTCACTAAACTGTCACAAATATGCTGGCAGTTGGGTAATTTTCTCCAGTGACAAAAAGAGCGAAGTAGCGAGCCCAGGTCTCCCCAGAGGGATGCTTGGAAGATTGGAGGAGGGCATATGGCAAGAATAGTATGTGTGTGCACCACAGAGTACACCATTTACAGCCAAAAGCCCCTCGAGAAGCCACAAGAGAAACTGACTGGAAAATAATGTTTCTGTTTGCCTAGTATTTGCTATATCAAAACTTTTTTAGAGGTCTTTAAATTGAATGAAACAGCTCAAAGATTTGCCTTTACTCATTTTACAAGAGGTATTTTCTAAACATGAAAAAGCAACAAAAGTTATCTGACAGAGAATCAGAGGGAAGCATTCAAACATTTTATGGTTCATGTTGCATTAAAAAGGACTTAAGAAAGAGAAAATTAATATATCAGTGTGAAAAAAAAGAAGTCACAGGTCTAAATGAGCAAATGAGCCACCAAAGGTTCACACGAGGGAAATGTTTCTCAGCAGGAAAAAATGATTTCCCTTTCAACACAACCTGCACCGCAGGGGGCTTGTACACAGCTTCACTGCATACGCCTCTGATTCAAAGCCACTTCCGACTCCCACCTCGTCTCTCTTCTTCTCTCCCCGTGTCCCATCCGCCTAATATTTCCTCCTCCACGTTTCCTGTACTGAATGCCGCAGGGCACCAGGAGAGGGAGGGAGGGAGGCAGCCAGAAAGCCAGATAACCAAGACATGGTCACATCTGGCCCTAACTCATTTCTGTTCCACACAAGGTTGCTTTTCCTCCCAATAACATAACCCAATTAAAAAAAAAGGAAATCAGGGATTGGAGGCATGCTCATTTCCAATTCATCAACAGGACTTAGGCAAGCCAAGACTTCTCGAAAAGGTTGGGTCTTTTTTAATTAAAATCAAAATTGCTCCATGCCACATTCAATTATATATTTACTGGAAAGGAATTCAACCACTGAAGATTACACAGGTCCATATGGCTATCAGTAACTCACATTATTAGACACACTTTTGGAGTATTAGACACACTTTCCACCTGCAACAAATTTAAATGCCCCAGAGGCACAGGTGTGAAGGGAGGTTTTTTTTTAACTCAGAAACTTTTTAGCTGAATGCAGACCTCTGTGTTGGAAACATTGAGTAGTTCCTAACAGCAAAGAAAGGAAAATATTTTTTTTTTATTGTGAAAAGCTCCTTGCATTTCTGGCATTACATTCCCTTACAAATGAAAGCTTATTTTTTTATATTATTATGTTAATCAAGGCTAAATAAATATGTTGTTTTAAGCCTCCTACAAGCAGTATGTAGAGAGGCGCCAAGTCAAATTTAGATTATATGCAGGAGCTAAAATATGACCCACCTCTCCCTGAAATCTCAAACAGCTTCTTTGTATCATTCAACTCCTCTGCTGCAGAGGGTCGGAGTATCCACCTCAGCAGGAGCTGCAGCATCAGCCTCTCATCCTGTAGCCGCACTAGGCGACCTCCATCATGAGACGCATAACAAGGCTGCAGGTTCAGGTCAGACACTAAAATGATTTGCTGACCAACTTGCAAGGCTTTTTTCTAGAGATCTTTATCCTCTCCCTGCAGCATTCCATAATTCCTGTCTGATGTCTGCCATCATTGTGCCTGGGCCCCCAAAAAAGTCAAACATCACCTGCTTCAATTATTACAGTCCTATTTCTCTGACCTAAGTCATCATGAAGTGCTTCAAAGGATCCTCCTGAAGGACATCAAGGATGCCATCCCTGCTCGCTTAGACAGCCTGCTGTTTGCTTACCGGGTGAATCGTTCCCCAAAGGATGATGTTTCATTGGTCCCTCACACAACTCTGACTACCTGCAAACATTCCAAAACCTTTGTAAGGATGCCATTTGTGGACTTCAGCTCACCCTTCAACATGATTGTTCCTGACACGCTGGCCCTTAGGTTCCACAACCTGGGCTTGCATGCAACGCCTTGCTTCTGAATAAGTGGCTTCCTCACCAGTCTGGGTAACTATGGCCTCAAAGATCCTTAACAACAGTTTGCCACAGGGCTGCGTTCTCAGTCCTGCCTTTCTTCACTCTATTCAAACACAACTGCTTTTCTATTCACAAAAAAATGAGGAGACAGACTACAGAGAAGAGGTCCACACTCAGTGGGACACAGTGGAACTCAGAAACAACCTCATTCTCTTATTTCTCAGATCATTCAGGTGGGCTCTCCCAATAGCTACTAATTAACTTTAACAATTAATTGCAGCTGTAAGGTACAGCAGATTTTTTATTTGGATAATGCTATATGAGTCCAAAAAAATGACCAGACACACTATAGATCCCATCCACCCCCACAATGCAATTTTTTCTTACTTCCATTGAGAACATTTATTAGAGCCACATCATAAAGAGACTTAGAAACAGGTTCCTTTCATAAAGCTGTAAAGGTAACTATCCCCTATTTGATGATATAAACACCCCTGCAGAAAATAAAACCAAATATCAGCTCTACAGCTTTGATCGACTACTTCAGCAAAATATGCATTTTATGGAAATCCTAAATAACATGCATGTGCATTTCAGGACTTATTTTTCTTGTATCAATATTTTCAAATTCTCTAGAATCCTTTAAGGATGCCTGTTCTTGTGTTTCCAGTAGTGTTTTTCTATTACTCATCTCAACTAAATTTCATTAGAGTAAAATAATGACAACAAACCCTTCATTCTTGTTGATTCATATATCAAATGGCTTAAACAAATGAAAAGTGTCCGAACTAAGTCTGTTTAGAGCCTGGTTACTAACAATTGTTTTGTTCTCCCATCCTTGGAGGCTGAGGATGTAAAACTTAAACTTAGCTTACTGTTCACTCTTTAGAATTCAAACACAAACACCTAGAAGGGAGTAAAAAATGAAGAAACATACTGTTACTAGTATTAGTACTAGTGTTAAAGTTCCCTTTTCGTTTAAATTTGACCATCACTGATTGTTGCAAGAAAACACCACTGATGGTGTTTTGTTGCAGCTTGTATACATTAATTAGAGTCCAAAGTATTATCTAGATATGGTTTTGTGTCCTTTAAAAATTTTTGGATCTCTTATAACCTTATCCTCTGGGCTATCTTGGTGTCTTCTGTCTTTTATTGCATCTCCACTGGTTATTCAGTGTATTGCTTGCTATATTTTTTAGGAGAACACGGTACGACATAAGCACCAAATGTATGCAGCCCTAATTAAAGCTTGCAGATTATCAACAGAGTACTGCCTGACACCCCAACTGGGTGAAGGTGGGGAGGGTGGAGCAAAGAGAGGCCGTCACTTGATGCTTCTGTGCTGGATTTGTGTGCATCATCACCAATTTTTTTGTTGTTGTGGGAAGTTTTTAGTTTGATTTTAGTTATGTCATTAGGATGGGTTAAATTCAAATAATTATTGGCCACTGTTTTAAAATGTTATTTCACCAAAGGTGAGATTGTTTTTTGCCATCACAGTATTCACCATATGCTAAGTGAGTTTTATTACCTCAATCACTACAGTCTACTTCAGTGAATCGCTCTTGAAATATTATAGGCTATTTAATCCAATCAGTCTTTAGCTATTTAATGTATTGATGTCCCTAATTAATAATATATTGAGTGGTTCTGTCAAATGTTTTAAAACAAAGTTAGCATGTCTACAAATTTATTTATATTGTTGAGCAAAGATGCATACAGAGTTTGGGACAAAATAATCTGATCATATTTGAAATGTTCAGAATAAACTAAATAAAGCTTATCCAGGAGGGATTATTTTCACTTCACCATAATCATGTCACAATCTTTCTTCAAATTGTATGAAGTGGCTATAATGTGTGTGAAATTGGTGGAACATTGTATAAAATTTCCCCATTTGCTGTTTAATTTATACTGATTTATGCATACAAACTGCTGTTTACATTTGTTAAAGTCTTTTTTAATAACAATTAGTGCCCCTCCATATTTGAAGGGGAAAATAGCCACTGCCTTTATTGTGCTCTATGTATGGTGTTCAGTCTGTGTCCATGTTCCTCTAGCAGAAATACTGTCTAAAATAAAGTTGTGGCACTCTTCTTTTTTTCACTCTAATAATAGATCAACATAGCTAGGGTGTTTTATATCAATTAAAACACTTTTTTATTAAAAGTATGATTATAATCGTAGTGACTTTGTGACATGTATCCTTTTATGTAGGCAGCTTTAACACAGAATGCTAATGTGACCATATGTACTGTTTATTAATATGTTAAGCATATGGAAGCCTTTATTTGTGCACACTTCTCCGTAATGAAGTTACATAGTCTTTAGTACCTAAAGTTTTATGAATTCTGCAAAAGTAAAATAAGAAAAAAAGAGGTCTAAATATTCACTCTACTAGGTTTTACATTATCTACACCAGTGCCAGAGGTCAAAAGAAAACAGGTGTTATAAAACTGAACAAAAGTCTGCGTTCTGCACTATCAACTATCTGGGAGAAAAGTGCATCATGTGTAAATGTTATTTCAGCATGTATTGCACTTAAACACAAGTCATTCTCTAGTTCTCTTTGTTCTGAATAATGGAGTGCCGCACAGCTTTAAAGATACTCTGCCATTCAACACAACAAAATGAAATAAGTAGTTCATTTCCAGGCTATTGTACTGTAGAGTTTGATAGCAAACTGACGAGTAGGTAATTCAAGGCTCCCACATACTCACGCAGACATGCTTGCGAACATCTTCATGGTGTCTGCATACACTCAGAGCAGACAAGTCTGCACAAAGCACATTTTTTATGATCACGTGTGATGTCTCACCACTGCTCGATGGGAAAGTGTTTCCAGAAACGAGTATTCATACCAAGATGTTTTTAAATGTGAAACTAAGCTGAAAAAGCTCCTCAACGACACACTGCTCAGAGCAGCCAGGTGCAAGGACCTGTGCTGTGGGAGAACAAAATGAGTGAGTGCCCATTTAGAACTTTCTTTCTTTAGTTTTTGTAAAGCTAGAATATACACTGGTCCTGTGATGCCATAGTAGTGTTTGAAATTAAGGCATTCGTCATGAGAAATGTAGGAATAAGTACCCAAAATGTGTGAGGACCCCCTGCAGCTCTGCATTCAGGGGGCCTGCTCTAGTTAGGGCCTTTAGTTAATTTAGCTTTGTCGTACCAAAGACACATCCAAAACATGTGGGAGATCAGCTCTACTAGACTGGAGCTGGACATTATTGGTAAGTCCTGGCTGTTTAGCGGCGAGCCCAAAATGTTTTTAAATCTTCTTGAAACGGTAACTTACCCATAATATGAGCCTTTGGCATGCTGGGAAATGTTTAATTCTGAAGCCACAAAACTATTGCAAAACATATTTAGTTTACTTGACATTGATTGAATCCCTGCTATAATGTTTAAGTTCACACATTCTTCAGAGACGTAGATTATCATATTTCAGTGACAGAATATCTACAAATCTCGACAGTACTAAAAATATCTGCTTCACATTCTGCCCTTTCTGTTGTTTTTCAAGGGGCATAAGTAATTTTATAGCACACTTGTCTGACAAAATGACAGTTTCTTAATAGCCTATGTAAAAAAAAAAATCAGTAAATACACTGCAAAAACAATCCAGAAATAAGTAAAAAATGGCCTAAATTAAGTATATTTAGCCTTAATTTGAGCAGGTAAATAAGATGATTTGCCAATGGAATGAGTATTTTCACTCTTAAAATAAGATAGTTAGATAATATTTACTTGAAATAAGACGATAAAATTGTTTTTTCTTATTTTAAAAGGAAATTGTCTTGTTCCATTGGCAAAGTGTCTTACTTACCTCCTCAAATCAAGGGAAAACGCACTTATTTTAAGAAAAAATAACTTATTGAGATTTCTATTTTTTGCAGTGTACATATGACCACAACAGAAAATGGAACCAAGTAGCTTTGTTTAATGATAAATGTTCAAGACACCGCAGCTACAGAAGATAGAATAACAAGCAGATTGATCCATTATTATACAGTAACTTAATGAGAAGCTGGGGTTTTTCTCACCCTTGAAAACCCTTTTCTCTTATTGAAACACTTTCAAAGGATTTTAAAAATGTTTTTAATAAAGAATCTTAAATAAAACAATTGTTGATCATGGTATAACTTAAGTGATAATCTATTTGCAATAATGCTAGGACATCAACGTAACTGTAGAGCAGATAAACGTTAAACCCCCCCTAGCACAGTATGAACTGATAATGTAGAAACTGAGATTTTCAGCTGCTTTAATTTGCTGCTGACAAGTTTTTAAAATAGCCTCTATAAGGTTGTTGTTTTTTTTTATCAAATACTCAGATGAAACACTATTCAGAGAAAAAATGAGTGCTGGGATTGAATGCAGCATCTACATGAATTATCCCTGAATTGTTGGGTTTTTTAAGAGATGGAGAAACAGGAGGTTATTGACCAATGCGGTGACTTATGGGAAGTCTAGACACAACAGGGCACTTTTACAGTAAGTCCCTGGCAATATGCCCATTTGACAGGTCTCCATGTCACTGTCTATCAAAAACCTTTTCATATGTCTGTCTCTGTATTGTTTTAGAATCAATTCTTTTCAGTTTATTTATATATCACCAATTCACAACATGTCATCTCAATGCACTTTACAGTTCACCAGATGATACAGTCAAATTGATTCAGTTTTCCATCTATGGAAAACCAGTTGATTGCATCGACTCATTGACTGAAGGGCAAACACTCACACTAAGCATGCTTGTAACGACAGTGGAGAGGAAAAACTACCTTTAAACAGGAATGAACCTCCAGCAGAACCAGGCTCAGTGTGAGCGGCCATCTGCTGAGGCCGACTGGGGTTCAAGGAGACAGAAGCAGAGATACAAAAGGCAACTGTAAAAGGCGGCCCCGTCCAGGAAACAAACAGCCATGCAGACGAGCTCTGAGACAACTCCCATGTCAGAGGATGAAGTGAGCACATCCAGCCAATCACATTCAGAGAAACAGGACTACACTGAAAAATAGGCTGATCCCCAACATCTATAAACAAAGGTGTTGGTGGCAGCAGCACAGCTGATATTTCTCTCCAGGATGGAGTCACAGCCAAACAGGAACAGACCAGATAAGGCTACTATTAGAAAAAGCAGAGAGAGCATAACATTAGAGATTGAACTAACAGATTCTTCAGAGTGGGAGAATAGAGATAGAATGAAGCAGAATGCTGAAATAGGGGTCCCTAGGTCCTCCAGAAGTCTAAGCCTATAGCAGCCCAACTATATAGATAGCTCAGGATAACCTGAGCTACTCTAACTATAAGCGTTATCAAAAAGGAAAGCTTTAAGCTTACTCTTAAAAGTAGACAGGGTGTCTGCCTCACGGACAAAAACTGAAGTGTTGCAAGACCAGGCATCCGGCTGGAGAATAGGTCAGGAAGAGTTCAACTTGTGACTTTCTCCTGCTGATGCTTAACACTTAACCTCTGGAATAGGACGATACCACAATCATTCTGGGTTTGTCATTTGTTCCTAAACTAAAAGTAAATCTTCCGAGAACATCCCCCCTTTCCTCATGATGCACCCTAAAATTGTGGATAGTCCAAATGAAGTAAACTTTCCTTCTTTGATCTGGACAAACCGAATAAGATAAAAAAATAAACCAGATCTTTGTGTTTATATATTCTATACAGGTAAGCGGAGTTGATCAGCCTGAGCTTCAAAACGTCACATCAAAACTGCCTTTCATCTCAACAAACACTGACAACAAACGACAGCAAAGAAGAAAGGATATTATAGAAGTGACAACAACAAAAAAAACTTTGCAAAGACATGTTAGAGATGATAATATATCATCAATGACATTCTTGATCTACCTCGGCTCTTCACAGGAAACCTATGTGTGAGCAAATAGTGAAATAAATTCAACTGAACAGCACAAGTGACCTCAAAACAAAGAAATTATAAAATAGTCATACTAAAAAAGTCAGGTCTACAATGGTGAAGCAGTCAGAAACACAATGACTAAAAAGAAACATCCAAAAATAAGGGGAAAACAAAAACAATAGCAGAGAAAACTTTTCCAGTTAATAGGCAACATTAACCATTTTTCCCCCGTGAGGCATTCAAGTTATCCATATTGACAGGCAGCTTGAATTCATTATAAAAAAAAGAACAGTTGTCATTCTGTAGATGATGTTTGTCTCCTTTTCATGTTTTCCAAGTAAAAGCTGTTTCATTTTAAGGAAAAACAAATAAAAGCTTTCAGCAGCATTATAGCACAAAGCAGCAAAAACACACAAGCTCTATTCCTCCAACAATTTCTTTCTTCAAAGCTGGCGCAGCTCAATCCCAGATTTTATTTTTATATTCCAATTCTTTCTGCCTGACAGATACTGAAGCCATTTTACTAGCATTACATCTCAGCAGCTCACAATTTACTTGAGTCTGGACTGTTCTTTACAAGCAGCTGGAAACAAGCATGGCGGTCTGAAGAGCTCCTGGTTTTCTTTTGATGTCATTTGAACATTTTCTGTCCTGAGCTCACAGACTAATTAATCTAACATCTATGTTTTTAGGCTTTGGGAGTACATATAGAATAGAAGCAAACATGAAGGAAGAGCTACTGCTGGGATTGGAAGCCCAGGGCTCTCTCTTTCTGCAAGGTAACACTGCAAACAGTTGTTCCATAATGTAGCTGAAATGTATACATAATTTTAAATATATTTTTACAGATAAAAATTTGAAAATTGTGAAAACTCAGAAGTAAAATTATCTTAGAGATATCTTTGCATGCTTGTTGTTTAACTCAACATAAACTGTTTCAGAAGAGAAGCATAAGACTCCATGTAAAGTCATTTATAAACAACTACCACCAGTCCTTTACAAGGATGCTAGAGCAGATGTATTCAGATGCAACTTTTTCAATTAAAACATGTTGCTAATGTGGAAATAATGAATTGGCTTCAGAATATGGAGAGATACTTTGGGATCATTTGTTTGCAATGATCCCAAAGTCAAAAGACCTTACTATAAACATTTGGTTACCGGTACTTGTTACTTATATTCAGTCAAACTCTAAAAAGCTGAAAGAGAGGTACTTCAACACATCTGCAGTTTAAAAATTTATAGGAAACTCATTCAAAAACGTTGAAAATCAACATTTCAAGTCAAGAGTGATGTTGGAGGACAGGAAAAGACCTTATTACCTGTGTAACGTTTAGAAAAATATATATTTTGATGTCAAAAATGAAGGTCAATGTAATAACAAGAAATGCCAACTTGCCCTAATATATTAAGACAAATAACAAAAGTGCTTCTGTAAGAAAACTATGAAAAAGCACTAATAGAGTAAAAGAAACATTTCCTTCAAGACATTAATGCTGATACAAGCACTTACATTTTTACTTTTTTAACTTGGCTTATTTACTTTTTACCTTTTACTCTTTAACTTTTTAATCAGCTTTTTAAGTTTTTCACTTCAGCTTTTTAGCCATTTTTCTTAACTTGTTTTTTTTTTTTTCAACATAATTTACAGTAGGTAATATATCATTTAAGAGCTCATCTAATTGGTCAAATGCAAAATTAACATGTGCAGCCTCGCAGCAGAATCTTTGCTGAATGGCTGGATATAGATGTTGTTCTTCTAGACCTCACTGAGGCACGGGGGGG
>NW_015151570.1:62015-105670 GCF_000732505.1 Cyprinodon variegatus | reverse complement strand
ACCATTTGTAAGGGGTATGCAGTGATCAAAAATGGTAACTTGCGCTATAAAGGGGAAAACTGCAATAAATATATTTGAAAAAGACTCTGCCCTTATCACCATGTATGCACTAACTTGTGTTGTTTTAATCTAATAATATCCACAAAAATACATTTTACTGTAGGTTGCAATGTAGAAAATATTAGTCGGCATAATTAATTGTGTAAATCACAGCATAAGATTATGTACAGCTTGCAATGAGCCTTCAAAGGTTTATACAAAAAAAGTGTTAGAGATGATAGCCAATCTCAAATGTTTCTTAATCACTATTATCAATGTTAAACACTATTACTTACTGTATATACGTGTAACACCAGCTCTCAGCCACATACTGGACATTCTGATGGAGTCTGTGCGCTGATATCTTTGGACATGATCACATGACATCAGATGCTGCAGTGACAAGCTTATCTGAACATGGACGCCTGCTGAGTGGATTAAGGTGGAGTGAGACATAACAAAGAGAGTGGAGCCAATAATCAGTCAAGTTGCTTCCAGTACTTGGAGTCCTGCCGTCAGAGAGACTAAAAGGCTCTCTGCAGGAACACTGACAAAAAAAAAACACACAGTAATTTAAATAAACCAACTTCAAACAACAAAAATCACTCTGTGACCTTATATGTTGTTGTTGTGTTGATCTCAAATTGAACGTTAAGTCTAACTCACTTGTATTTCCAAGTAAGAAGACTTAAGTACTCAGAAGGTTTTGGCACAACTGCAGTGTTTGCTCTACTTCACTGGGGGAAGCCTTCCTTTATCTGTGCGTGGTTTCTTCTTTGTTTTCCTTTGAGAGGAGCAGAGTGCTGTGCCAGCCGTCTGATTCCAGCCAAGCAGCGTTTATACAGACTTAAGACTTTCATCTCAACCTGCTAGTCTGGACTGAAGGTCACTCAGTACCTTCAAACAGCGGTGAGGATGAGGAAAGGTCAGTTTTATTTTCTTTAATAAGCACTTGCAGTCGTGATCTTTTACTTCTGAAATTCTCCTATTAAGAGTAACCATTAATTACAAGTTGCATGAAATACCACTTTTCTTTAAATGCAAAAGAGAAACCTGCTCATTATTTTCTGTCTACTTTTCATTTCATTTCCCCAATCTCATGGGATTAAAAGTCTTTCATAGGACAAGAAAATTAGAATTTAAATCTATCGGTCTGATTTAAGAGCTTAATTTCTTTCCTCAAATAATTATTTCTTTCTCAATTTCCCGAAAACGTCACAGTAAGTCATCACAAGGTTTCAGGTTCAGCTTTTCTCATTCAACCTGCCCATTCCTGTATATCCGGCTGAAAATTATCCCCAAGCTTAATTAGTCTCTGGTTAAACCAGGAGTGCAGGACCCGGAAAAACTTGGCAGTAACTGAATACCAAACGCTGAGCTCAAAGACACAGAGTCAAAAATGAAATGAGAGGCAGAAAATGGAAAAGACCTCAGGGATGGTGAGCGGATCGTTGACAGAAAAGGTGATACTAAAGCTTCAGTGGCTCCAAATTAAGACACATCTTAATTAATGGTATGATATAATGACTGCATCTGATCCCCCTCATTTCAGTGCACAAATCTTCTTGTTTAGTACAGTTTGAATCGAATAAAATACACTGTTGGCTTTAACTCTCAGTGGAACAATAAAATATTAATCACAACAGTAGGGGGAAAAGGCTGATTTGCAATTTAAATTACTTAACACTTCCTGGCAATTAATTAGAATCTATAGGAGTAAGTGAGGGCATAAAAATTATTTTCACACCATGTGTTTTCACTTGTGTGAGCTATTTTTCCATTGTTACACAGCATATATGAGTCTATTTTTTGCGTCTTGTCTCTTAAGGATAACAATGAGTGTCGAGTAATCACACAGTGAATCAATTTAAGAAAACATGACAACACTGTCAGCAGCGCTAACAGCCTCACAGATTTCTAAGTAGACCCAGATGACACTTAACCAGAATAAAGCTAAGAGTCTGTTTTTTTCCCAAAACCTTTCATGACAAACATCAAGAGCAAAGCGGCAGCAGGGAAGCAGACATAACAACTCTGCAAGATGGAGATGTGTGATAATCATAGGACTCCCTTTAAAGAACTGTCTTCAAAAAGTTTAGTTGTCATGGGAATTCAGTGAGTGCAAATGGGAGGAAAGAATAAAAGGTGATAATGCACATTGTGTTTTAAAAATAAACAGTATCGCATTAAAGTAAATTGTGCAACAGCAGCACTTGTCCAGAGACAATTGAAGAAAAAAGTATGAAGTGAAAGGAGGTGTTGGGCTTCAAATGAGGGATACTTTGGTTCCCACTTGGGCTCAATTAGCACCTCATGTTTTCAGCACAAAGAAGTGAAAATTAGCATGAGGATGGGTGTGCTTACTGATTGACAGACCAATGAATTCTGCAGATCATACAACACAGACATCTTTTACCTGATACGCACTTTCCCCCAAAGCTAAAATGTTCTCTGTTTCAAAACGATCAATGTTAACATGGAAACATAGATTCTGTCTTTTCTAAATAGTGAATAAAAATACTATAAGGTATTTGAATAAACATCATGATTAGAATTGATCATTTATTAAACGTTTATTTTTTTTCCTCTTTCGGTTTCAGGTTTTCCATTTTTCAGAACTTTGAGGGAATTGTCTGTTTTTTGTCCTTTTTCTGTAAAAAATAAATCAAAAGAGATTAAAACAAAGCTTATAGAAATTAAAATATCTGTCATTTAATTTAAAGGAATAGTACACCCAAAACATGATTAGCCTTCATTTTCTACTCACCCCCATGCTGAACAACACTCTGGAGTACTTTTTTGATATCTCAAATGCATCTGGAGATCTGGGAGGCTTCTTGCTGTCTGCTGACATTCAAATAATGGAGGTCTATGGTGCCCGAGGCCGAAAGGTCCATAAAAGTCCACAAAAAACATTTCAATATTCCTCCATACTGCTCGTCCAATGTATTCCAAGTTTCCTGAGTGGGTAGCATCCAGAATTTACTCGAAACGAAGTCATTTAGAATGTTTTTAGAGCATAAACAGTAGTGTATAGGATTTCCTGAAAGCGCGCACATGCGCGATCACGACGCTACGGAAGCCGGCAGACCAAACCAGCGCATTCAGCTCGGCAAAGAACTCATGCTCTTCCTCAACACTGAAGTCCTCAGACATTTTTCTTTCGTTGTTTCTTTCTTTGCACAGGTAAACGGCGCATTTCTTCTTCTACGCTTGCATTATTGGAAGAGCAGACGCTGAATGCGCACTTTCATCTGGTTTGGTCTGCCGGCTTCCGTAGCGTCGTGATCGCGCATGTGCACGCTTTCAGGAAATCCTATACACTACTGTTTATGCTCTAAAAACCTTCTAAATGACTTTGTTTCGAGTAAATTCTGGATGCTACCCACTCAGGACACTTGGAATACATTGGACGAGCAGTATGGAGGAATATTGACACGTTTTTTGTGGACTTTTATGGACCTTTCTGTCTCGGGCACCATAGACCTCCATTATTCGAATGTCAGCAGACAGCAAGAAGCCTCCCAGATCTCCAGATGCATTTGAGATATCAAAAAAGTACTCCAGGGTGTTGTTCAGCATGGGGGTGAGTAGAAAATGAAGGCTAATCATGTTTTGGGTGTACTATTCCTTTAAGTAATCGTCCACAGAGTAAAAAACAAACAAGTGCCACTTAGTATCCAAAAGCTTTTCCAATTGAAAGTGAGCATATACTGTCTAAGTGGAATATATAAATAAAAAATAAAAAACCGCAATTAGAAGTAATGCCAAACTTATCTATTTCTTCTAGAGGTGTTCAGCCGTAGACCAGCTCCATTGATTCAATAAAAATTTTTCAACCAATAGGAAAATGTTAACAAATAATGAGATATAATAATAAAAGGATGGAAATGAACAACACCTACTAAAACCAATGTATTATGTATATTGTAAGTAATTATTATTGTATTATCAATAAGTATTATACTGTACTGTGCATTGTTATTGTAAGGATTGTATTATGATTATTATTTTTTCTGTAATATTAAGGATTGTACTGTAATAATGAAGATAATGGATTTACAAAAGAGAGTAAAGTTAAAAAGAAAGAAAGAAATAAAGATAGAAAGAAAAAAATCACAATTTATTCCCAACACTAAAAATAATCATACTATATTAAATGTTAGGCTACAGAACATGCCCAAACTCTGTCCTTGAATGCTGCTGTCCTACAGGTTTTTCCTGCTTCAACACAGCTGATTCTTATGATTGCAGTTCAGGAAAGGCCTGTCTAAGCTATCAATGGAAATTAGCTGTACTGAAGCAGGGAAAGCTCTGAAACCTGCAGGACAGTGGCCCTTAAGGACAGACTTTAGGTATGCCTACATAGAATGTCGATCTGAAAGCATTTTTTTTACTGACTAGTGAAACTTGAAATTTGCAGAAAATGTTCTCTTACCCATATAGAGAAAAAAAAAGCTCAAAAAGGAATGCAAGCACTGTGTGAGGAGTTAGGAAGCAATATTGAAAGATAAACAACAAAGGCAATTTCACAGAAATAACACAAAAAAACTAATCTGATTTTACCTTGCATTGTTTAAGACAGGACAGACGTTTAGTTTGCCAGAATAAACAGACCAACAAGTGTCACCAATAAGATCCAGAGGATGTAAATCGTTTTCAGAGGAAACAGGGAAGAAAATCTAACCAGTGACAGTAATTACCCACAATGTGGCAACATAGCATTGATGGAGAGGAAGATTAATTGGCACCAACACACCAGGAAGGCATGCCAATAGAAAGGGAAATCAGATGAACACCTAAAGGAAATACATCTAGATCATCAGAAAACATTCCAAAAAAGCCACTGGAGAGAGAGAAAACAGATTCGGGAAGGAAGTTGAAATACACAGTTAATTTGTTTATTTTCACAGCTGTGTTTTCTTGACAGAAACCTAATTTGATTATGTTCTGCGAATAAAAGTGTTCATTCCAAGGCTGAGGTGCTTTGCCCATAGGAACGAATTCGTTCTGTGGGAGATTATCACCATACCATCGATCAAAATTTCAAAACTGACAAAAACTCATTGTTCCATTTGGTAATTATAGATAAAGTCTAACATTATTAAAGGATTCTGTCACATTGGAACAGCCACAGAATCTCACAAAGCTCATTAATAATGAGCTCCTGTCAAGAAACATGATGAAATAAAAACAGATGTACATTACTGCCACAGATGGATTAGAAAGTCTTGTATTTAAATTATTTTTTTAGATTAAAATGCAAAGAGAAGCATCTAGTAAGTTTGGTCTGTTGGAAAAATCCACTAAATTATTCCATTACTAATCAAGTCTTCAAGCTGATTATTTTGTTGGTAAAGGTAGCTGCTCATAGTATCAAATAGCTCATTTGAAATACACTCCCCTCCATAAAAAGATAAACCACATTTACTTTGACAGCCCTTTGATGAAGATTTATCATTCCAAGAGTCTCTCCTCCAGCTGTTTGGGTGAAAAGGGACGATAACAGTAAACTAAGGAAAATGAATATATTCTGTGTGCTCTGTTCAATGCAACCAGTGTGGAAACTGTCAAAAAAAAAGCAGGGGGGGCTGGGCCAACTCTATTCCATGCCAATGTTGCATGGCTGCTTTCAAAAAGGTAAGCCAGATGAGGAGAGAGGGACCAGAAGCCCATTTATATTCATTACAGAGAGACTGTCTGCTCGCACTCTGCCAGTCCAGCCACCGTCTCTTTCTCCATCTCTCTGTCACACACACCTCAACTCTCCAGTGAGTCTGACTAACCAAAAGCAAGATTCAACTTCTTTTTGCATAAACAAGTGCTAAGTGAGGTGATGCTGCAGCTGCTTCGGCCATTAGGAAAGGAGCTGGAGGCGGCCAGCTGGACAGGTGGTTACAAGCTGCATGAATGCAGAAAGCACACAAACTCTTCACATGCTGCTGGAGGGGTGTCAATGTTTAAGAAAAGATAAAAACATATATTTTAGGGTATATGCTATTTCCATGAACCAATCGATTCATCAGAATGTCTCCTAGTGCAGTGTATGTTTTTCAACTTCACCTGGTCTGATGATGCATAGGTTTTTTTTTTTGTTCGTCATTCTCAACAGGAAGTCCTGCAAAAAAAAAAAAAAAACAATTCCTATTTCACGTTGATGCTTTCAATCCTTTATTGTTCATACTTCTAGGTTGCATGAAATTGTTTTTTTGCAGAGGGTTATTTTCATCTTCATATTGTCTAAAATAATGGTTTTTGAAACATGTGCACATAAACATCCACTACACAGCCAGTGCTTGTTAATCTCACCACACTGTTATTTATAGAATAAGTGTTTAAGCAAATAAAAAAAAAAACTGTTCACATCAATAAAATTCAGCAAAAATATGAATAAAAAGTGATATAATACACAAAACAAAGTGAATCTTTGCTGGAATTAAAGCTAAGCTTAAAAATGAGATAACTTTATTTAACTCTACCGGATAAGCATGAGATAAGTAATTAATATAGCTCATCTTCACATGCCTGCAGCCACGTACAACTGCTGCAGTAATGACTAAACAAAAAGTCTAAGCAAATAGTCGGGATCCATCCAGCCAAAGCAATTGAATTTGTTTTAATACAGGAGCAATCTGAACTTAAAATACTGAATGCATGTCCTGTTTGTTGGAATCTCCTATTTAAAATGAAAATAAAAAACCCTTATCTTTATCTAAATCATTATTTATGTTGCTTTTACCTTAGCTTTTGTCATTTTTACTGCTGACAAACTAAACAAGTTTATATGCTGTTTTTAAGGAAGGTATATGCAATAAACTCCCCATTCTAGACTCCATTGATCCAGAACGAACCCAGCTTAAAAATATATCTGATATATCAGATATGCTTTAAAAAAAATTAAAGTTCTTTCATTTGCTTTACAACCAGAAATCCCCCCATTAGACCTTTAAATTCCTCCAGTAACTATTTGAATCTAAATGACCACATACAAATGCTAGCTCCTTGAAAAACCAGAAAAATATTGGAAATCAGTTACTAATAAAAAGTCAAAAGAAAATTTATCCTCCCTCATTAATTTGCCTATTTAACATGTTGCATGTGCAAAACTATATAATGCCAAATGTGTTTGAGATAATATATGTGACCTGTATGTGTAGACCAGTTCAGATCATGATATATCTTCAGATTAAGACACAAGATATGTTTTCTTTTCTTCTAAACTGCTGTGCATAACATAAAAACTGTACAGTTCTAAACTGAAAAGACTGTCTTTCACACACATAAATAATTTTCTTAAGGTTGAGCTTATCTTTGCAGAGAAGGGCCATATGGCTAGGGCTGCGTAAGCCACAGGTGAATAGTAACAGGCTTGGGAGCAGAAATGCTTTCAGAAATCATTAGAGACAACCAAAAATCCGAGAATCAAAATTACATTTTTAATGTCTATATGCAAACATTTAGACCATTCCAAAAATCACATACAGAAATGATAGAGAAACATCAGCTTCACATAAACACCCCCTGTTTTTTCTAAGGGCACAAGTTACAGCTTAGAGGAGGCAAAACAGGTAGCACAGTGCTAAGACAGCGCCACCAGATGGACAGGGGGTGGAGCTGCATGATTTGGCTGCAGTAAGAAAAAAAGCTGCGATCACAGCAGGGACCCTGGAGTGTTTAGAGGGTCACCTTGTGCAAAAACAGGCATTGAATGAAACAGCTAGTTACAG
Organism: Cyprinodon variegatus; assembly: GCF_000732505.1. Classification (NCBI taxonomy): domain Eukaryota; kingdom Metazoa; phylum Chordata; class Actinopteri; order Cyprinodontiformes; family Cyprinodontidae; genus Cyprinodon; species Cyprinodon variegatus. Next base: position 97,904 of record NW_015151570.1, on the reverse strand, counting down.
ACACAGACTGCAAAGTTTAGAGGAGCAGACTACAAACACTGAAAATAAGCCAAAAAACAGAGGTTAGACAGCAGAGCGGTGCAGCCTTTCAATTTATGCGTGACACTTTTCTGAACATAAATCAAATGCCTGCATGTTATCCCCTCTTACAACAGCCCCACCTCCACAACGAACCCCTCCCTCTGGTTAGAAACCTGACAGAAGGTTAATGAAGCTTGTTCATTATAAGGTGAGATTTCATTAAAGGCTTGCAGGGAGCATGAGCAAATACATCTAGAGGGGATCACAAAGACCGATCATGTGAAGTAGCTGAAGCCCATTTAAAAAAAAAAAACTACAGAGCAGGCTGGAGGGATATATCTTGTCGGGTAAGCAACAAAACATTGATCATAAAAAAGAAGAAACTGACACCCGAATGGATTTGTCTCTAAAATTATTAACATGAATAGTAGAATTATAAAAGATATTACTAGAGAGGCAGGATGAGGCAATGAACTGCCTCTCATACATGGAAAACAGTTAAAAGGAGCTGATATGGAGCATGTAAAACAAGATGCCTGAACATTCTGCCCAATGCACAGCTGAAGCCCTGAAACTTTGAGAAACAAAAACAGAGAGAGAGAGAGAGAGAGAGAGAGTGTGACACAGGATAAGAAAAAGGCAAAAAAAAAAAACAGTGAGCAAACATGCATGACAGAGCTGAGCGCGAATTCAGCACCGGGTCGGAGAATGCTGGAGTGTGTCAGATCCAGGGCCGCAGGAGGTGTGATGGATTAAGAGGCACCGGCAGAGACAGAGGCCCTCTCTGAACCGTGGCGCTAACCCCTGTGAAACAACATCACCATCACTCACCATTTCACTTATGGTCTCCATCTCTCTTCCCTTTTTAAACCATCTTCTAAACTCCCCATTTTCTCTCCTCTAATACCCACTCAAGATAGCTATAAAACCAAGCAACCATGCCAAAGCCACACACCTCTAATGCTTTAGAGTCTCATTCTGATCCCATTTCCAACTCTACAGAATTTAAAAAGGGAAGAAGTATTCATAAGAGCAAGTACCTTGACAGATCATAAAAGCAGAGATTACTGGATCAGCTTGATGATGTTAATATCCAATCTGCATTTTAAAGCTTCAAGTATATTGTGACTCTTATTATAATGCTTTAGGATCCATTTTAAGGATAGACAGTAGCTATGTTTTAAGCAACATTTCTTTGAAAATAAAAAATTCTCGAATTATGTCCTAAAACTATTCCTACTCCTGAAAGCATTTAACATTTTATTATGTTACTGCCACAATTTACAACATACATTACTGGGATTTTAGTTCCTAGTGATCAGCATAAAGTAATGCATTCTCATGAAGTGGAACAAAAAAGGGGCAGTTTTTACATTTTTAGAAAAAGATAGCTGACAAGTGTGGCACGCATCTGTTTTTACTCGTTTTAAACTAACAGAGACTAGAGATCTTCGTATCAGTGGGGGTAATTACACAGCAATAATAACACATATGTAAAGGCAATCATGGATTTCAGGCACTAAAAAAGAGAAATTGTTACACAATGTCCCTTTAAGCTTACCACATACTGCGTAAGAACCGAGAAATTAGCTCTTGTTCTTGTTGTGGCAAGAATTCGAAAAAAATACCTTTGAGAATTAATACTTCGCAAGAAGCTCAGCTGCCAAACTCATAGAAAATCCCTTCCGCTGAAGCACAAAAGAAAACACAACAGCAGCACAATGACAGGGGAGGGATTATTCAGAATGATTTGGAGGAGAAGGAGAGCTAAATGCTTTATATTACATAGGAGACATACAATATTATACAAATGATCCAGTTTTGTTCATATATTTTCTGACTGCCTCTGCCAAATTATCCTCAAACTGTCCATTACATAACACATCACTGGGATCCTTGGGGGGAGGAATTTCGACCTGAAAAGAAAAGGGGGGAAATCATCCCATTTAACAACTGCCATCTATATCCTATCCAATCATAGCTGTTCTCAGACAAGCTGAGAGAAAAAAATCTGCCTTATATTTATTCAATATGCCTAACACTTAAAATAAAAAAGCCTGCTAAATATTGCATAAAATATATATATATATATTTTTATTGGGATATTGCTACCACTGATTTATGCAATTAAGCTTACATTTTAGTTTCAATCATGCAGCTCAGTTTGCAGTTCTACTATACTTTTTTATTTTAGGATGACGAATTTAATAGTACCGGTACTCCAAACGATGTTTAATGTTTTATGTCTTAGCCCTACTTTAAACTGATGGCTCTCAGCATGCATTATAGTGGCTGTGAAGCTGACTGTTGTGTCTCTGAATTTTTTTTAGGACAAAAGAAAAAGGTTTAGCATTAAAACATAGAAGCAAAAAACTTGCTCTGGCATCCAGAGTGGACAAATATGCAATTTCAGCCTTTTCTTCTCTGCATGATCATTTCAGGGTTTTCTAATAACAGAAAAAAAGATAAATTTCCCAGCAGAAATCTCATTACTGTACAAAGGTTTGCAGCTCACTGTGGAACTAAAGAATTGTTAAAATAAACATACTTGAGAAATGAAATGTACTTTTTAATCTCTTGTTTTAGTTTATTTTTTTAGTGCTTCTAATAGTGAAAAATCTGATTAAATCTGAAACCTTTGTTTTGTTTTGTTTTTGTTTTTTTTCATGCCTTGATGCATTTCTGATTTTATCCAGATCCCATGCTGCTGTACGAAAAAAGAATAAGCTGTCTGCGTTAGAAATGTTCTGGGGGTCAGATCCTCCCCTTCTCCCTTCTGGTTGGCAGCACCATGCATTTATCCACTTATTGCATTTGTCACTTTCTTTTACATCACTTTTCTAAATGTCCTCTCACCTACTACCTTCTCTGTTTATTTTCAGCACTGCATCAAGTATTTTGCTTAACAAAATGAGCTGATCTGGGACCAAAAAAGAGAGGAGGGAAATAATAGGGAAGGAGGGAGATGTTTGGTGTCCAAACCGAGTGCAATGATGCAATTTATAATTAAAATGCAAATTGAGCAACAGGGAGTCTCTTTTCACCTTGTTTTCTCTCTGCTCCAGCATTCTCTTGGGTGCACATCCATGCCTGGGATCTATGTACCCAAGTCAGTAAATCAATTTTTATATAAACCACTAAAATCAATTTGAGACTCAGGCTACACAGAAACTTAGGTTCGAGACACTGTTTGACTAATAGAAAACTTAAGATGCATGGACAGACACATCCAGCCTGTGGCGATGAAAAATACTTCTACTTTGCTATGATGATGCGTGAGGGATGCTTAAAAGCGTCCATTCCTGAACCAAAAGCAATTATTCAGCTACAAGAGACAAACTATCCTCTCTGACGTATTTATCTTAAGAACTGTTCTGTTTTCAGTCCCAATTTCTGCAGAAAGTGGCTTAAATTTTTTAAAAGCTTGAATCTAAAACTACAAATGTAATAAATGTAGTAGCATCAAGTCTTTAGATTAAGTTCTATTTTAAAGCAGTCTGAAGCAGGCCTTCATTGAGGAGAGTTTTATTTTAGTTGTCCTTCAGCATGACATTGTCAAGCAAAACACATTTCCAGATCAATTATCTGCATCCAGAGGATTTAAACCACACTAAGAACAGACCAGACAGGTTGCTAATTTACACCAGTTGTAGCTTTTAAGGGGAACAAAAACAAAGGCTCTTTTTAACTGCTTTATTCTGGTCAATTTATCTAATCTCTGTGATCGTCCACTTTGAATAGTGGGTGTTGGATATCATGTATGCATTCTGTTGTTTGCTTTCTAGGTCAATAGGCCGTAGCCCTTGTAGATCAAAACTAGATGATAGATGTCTGATCCATAGAAGTAGGTTAAAAAAGAATACAATAAAGCTTAAAAATGCTATTCTTATACCAAGTAAAACTGATTCAGTTAAATATTTTATAAAATAACTTTGCTAAAGATGAACAGATGTAGAAATGTTGCATTTAAGCTCACATTGCCTACATGATAAAGTAGAGCCCTTTGAATTATTAAATTGATGGTTTAAAATAAAGAACAAAAATAAAGCTAGAAAAATATAGCCAAAAAACTTGATCTTCCAGATCATCCTTGGTTTTTTTGTTTGTTTGTCTTAAGATAAATTATATTAAGGAATCATGTCAATTTTCTGGGAAAGAAAACATAGCTGTGGGTAACAATGCTATCTGCACCACCCCAGATATCATCAATGCCTCATTTCAGCAAAGGACAATCTCATCATCTTTCCACACCCCTTCCTTTCTGCTGAATGGCATCAACACAGCCTCAGCTGGATACATACATTTATTTATTTTTTAACTGAGCCTCTGTCCTGAAATGAATGTCTTAAATATTTGAAAACTAAGCTTTGTAAATACATTTCACCGAACAAAAGTGAAGAATGACTCGGTTGTGTTATGTTGCACATTGTTGGCATAAAAGCAGGATGTCTCCATGTTGGATAGAAAACGACAAATTTTAGTATTAATTTATAAAGCTGCTCATGTAAACATAGCTCTTTCAAGCATTCACCTTTGGTTGTATTTCCCCTCTTTCAGACCCTCCTGTAAGAGAGGACTGCTGCCATTTTGCCTTGATAAATTTCTTTTAACCTGTATCTGGAAATACTAATGGCACAGCTTTTTGGCGGTAATGCACCAAGTTGTTTACAACCTACAATAAAGCAGCAATGAAAAAAACAAATGATGCAATTCTTGGCTCTGGTAAAAACTGCTTTAAATTCATATGCGAGTGGGAGCAGGAAAGGCAAAACATAACTGGAAAAAAAGACAATGTGTTTTAAAGTACAAGAGAAGCATTCACTTAAGGCTTCATTCAAAAACCCCAAGTCAAAGGCTTTCTTCACCGGGCATGAAAACCTATACCATGAAGATATATACAACATTCTTGAGCCAATTTTAAGCCCTCATTAAAGTTTAAGGCCTACAAAGCTGTACAAAACTGTACAATATTTACCCCTGGTGCCCTGACATCACTCTGTGATTTGAGTGGGCTGAGTTGCAGTCATTTCCCATTGCTTCTATTTAGTTACAGTATGACTAATAGGTAATTGTGCAATATTTTGTTGTAAAAGAATTTCACAGGTAGACTTTTGTAAATGTGACGTCCTATCATGGAACCAACTCCTGAGGGCAACCCATTCTTTCCCAAATGTCCTTTTGCCTTGATGGTGGATTTTTACACCAGAATCCGATGCATTATGGTTGTTCTCCCAAAAAAAGTAAAAAAAAAAAAAAAACAATCCACTGGACTTTGATTCAAAGTTTGAAGACATTTCACTTCCCATCAAGGAAGCTTTTTCAATTCAAAATTTTGAATTGACCACAAACCCTCTGGGAAGATAAGTAGGTGTATGTACCATACATCAACAGCCTTGGATGTATTGCTGCTGTCTCAGCTGTTATTGTGCACTAAATACTCCTAAGACACTTCTTTAGGAATATTTAGGGCAATGTGCGGTTGACGCTTCTTTTCTAAATATTATTTTCCTGTACATAACTAATTATTTTAGCTGTAACACAGCCATCCCAAATAAAAATAAAAAAAACGGTCTAACGTGTACCCTGTCTGTCGCCCGCTGACTGCCGGTGAGAGGCACCGATCCCACTGCGACCCTAACGGAATAAACGGGAGAAGATGGATGGATGGAGGTAAAGACAAATAAAATTCTATGAAAATGAATACCGGTAAATAAAATTCAGACATTAGATTTCAACCATGTTAAACACAATAATTTTAAAAATTAACTCATCAAACAGGTATGGACAAAAATTATAGTACACCCATTAAAGACTAAACATAGTGTGACCAAATGATAAATCAAGGTGTGTTCACTAATTATATCAGATGTCTATAATGTTGTAATCATTAAGTGGGCTTATATGTATGGCTACAGTAGTCACTGTGCTCTTTGGTGACATGGTGTGCACACACTAAAGATGGACCAGAGGAAGTGAAGGAAAAGACATTGCACTATTCTTAAATGGTCTTCTATTAGTTCTGATCTAAATCCTATTGAGTGTTTGGAAGGAGCAGAAACATGCTCAAACACCATCAAATTGTGCAAATTATAATCACAAAAATAAATTTGCTAAATGGAAAGACTAGATTTTCAAATAAACTGACTTTTTCATAAAAATGCTTTTATACTTCGAAGAGATGTTTTTTTTTTGGTCGTAAAGTTATATTTTGTAAAACAGCAATGGAAAAAAAATTTCACATCACATGAATCATGTTATGTGCAGCTGGACCTTACGGCCTCATAAAAAGACAAAGAAGAAGACCGGAAGCAGTTGAAGGATGATGGTGCCTCCTAGAGCTGTTCCTGAAATATGGATATACAATATGTGTTTACATCTGAACAAAAGTATTCACATGTAATTTTATAGTATTTATATTGGAAAACTGCAATTGGAAAACTGGATTTTCGAATTTAGAAGAATACTGAAATAGTTTTGCTAACATTTGAGATGGAAACACAGGTATTGGCAGTTACAGGAATTGTTTGATTGCTGTGATTGCCTGAAAAGGTTGTGCTACAATATACTACATTGAATTTAGGGAACCAGCATTTTTGCCCTGTTTTATTAGTTTATTTATTTATTTATTTTATTATTATTACTTTTGTGAAATTGTAAATATTTCTGCTACCATTGTGGTGTTTTCTTTATTTTAAAAAAAGTGGTGTTGACTTACATTCATCTTAACCACTGGATTTATACCTAACCTTGATTAAACCTATTACCAGTATATTCATAACCCTAACCTCAACCTATAGTTAATACACACTATAGCTCCTGACCATCTAACATTAGAAATGTAGGTGCACTACATCCGGACCACATTTTGGTCTCATTTATGCCTGTTGGTCTTCAGAAGGTTAATAAAATAACAGAAAAGTCATTAGTAGGTGATATAAACAAGTAGACACCCACAGACAACTATAGACACCACTGAAATAAAAATAAAAAAATTGTAATGTGTAAGATCTGTGTCTTCTCTTGCATAACTCAGAGATCAATGCAAAACATATACTTGTCTTTGAAAAGAAGTGGTCCTGAACAATCAGCCTTTCCGTTGGCATTATCTAATTAAACTCCAACAGAAGCCACAGACACACACAAAAACACACATAGAAAGACAGAAGAAGAACCAATTAAGATCGACTGTTCACTTAACATGTCATACTGTCATATTCTGCTGCAATAAGGGGATCAAGGGCAGAATAATGCGGTAGGGGGTCAAAGCTGGCATTCCTTCCCTCAGTGGCTCATCTTTACCTCAGGGAACAATATTCATTGTTATTCTTAACAGATGTCACATCTAGCTTCCCTTTCCTTATATAAGCCTAAAATTAATACAGTTTTGCAGTAACTACTGAGCCAAAAAGGTACAAGACAAGGTCATCAATAGGAAACAGTCTAGGTTCATCTTTAATTGAAAATGTCTTTTCAAATGGCAATTATTATCATGCTCCATCTAAAACTTCCTGTATCTTAATGATGTAGGTTTTTTTTACTGTAGCTGTATTTTCTACCTTTGAAAATTTTCAATTTTACCAGTAGCTAAGACAATATTTATTTTTAAAACAGTATATTTACATAAGCTGTAATAAAATATATCACCATTCTCTATTTTCCATCTGACATTAAACAAAACTAGATCTTTGTAAAAATGTATTAATTCCTTCTAAATTAGAAGTTTACATACCCTGAAATTACTCAGTCCTTAAGCAAAATAGGAAAACCAAATTAGTTAGAACATGACTCAAGAAGAATTAAGAAAATGTTTTGATGTAATAACAAAACGCTGATCTTACTCCAATAGAGATTAGTGAGCTGAGCTTAAAAGATGTAAAGAAGCAAGTCAGCCTATCTACAGCCTATCTAAAAAATATGTCCAGACCGATAGATATAGGTTCAGATAAGTTCACTTCTATTACAGTGGGACAGAATAACAGGAAGGTCAGGAAGGCCAGCTCTGTGATTGGATGCCCTCTGGACTCAGTGCAAGAGGTGGGAAACAAAAGGATCCTAACTAAATTAACATCTCCGTCGGGTACTGTTTACCACCCCATGCATGAAGCTCTTGCAGAACTGGAGAGGTCCTTCATCCACAAAATGCTTCACCCTAAATGCACCAGGGAGTGTTGTCACAGATCCTTCCTCCCTGTAGCTGTAAAACAGTATAACCACCCCTGTTCCAAACAACCTCAATAAGTCGTTACATTCATGTTGATTTTGCACAGTTTCTACCTTAGTCAGTTAAATAACATGCTGCGATTATTTTGCACATCTCTGATGTTGCTGCTATTTTCAAATAATCATTACTGTAAAAATGTCCATTGCTGTATATTTGTTATTTATTCTCCAGGGGCACAGTTTTTATATTGTAAAAACACTTTACAGTACAATATTTTATTGTTTATCTTTTAACTCTTCAATATTATGTCATTCTTATACATTTTTCTAAGGTTCATATTTTTGTGACCATTTTTTCTATAATCTTTTTGATGCTGTAACCAGAATTTCCCCATTGTGGGACAATAAAGGGATGTTCTATTGTATTCTATTCTAACAGCCTCGCAGACCATGGGGGCATCCAAGAACAGGTGGAGACTTGCTCTTAGTCTTATTGCTTTACTGATGCTCTTTGCTGTGAAGTGAAGTAAATGGAGAGAAAGCTGAACTAATAAGTTCAGTTCTATCTATGAGCAGCACTTGGAAAGGCTAGGGTTACTTCTTTGTGTGCCCCAGTGTCATTCTCCTTCCCAATTACTCAACTAATACACATATTCATGCATTGTGTATTCAGGGGGGTTATTATAAAAGATGACTTGTGTTTATGTTGTTTTTTTTTAACAAGAGATGCTGTCAGCTTTTTCTAGACATAAAAAAACAGCTGAAAATGAGTCATGTCATGTTAAATTAAGGAGCAAAAAGGAAGAAATATACAGTATAATTAATGAAAATTATTCTCAATGGTCAACCTGGATGGAAGTAATATTGGCTATAAACAATCGGTCCTCTCCATCAACAACATCTTAGTCAAGTTTTTCTCCTTTCACAGCTAAAAGTACAGTCCATAACTACTTTGATGCAGTGTATACCCTGCGTTTACATCTGGTTTCTGGGCTAATCATATAAAAGCTCCCAGGGTTGCAAAAACAGAGAGCAGCCTTTGTTATTTTATGTTGTCAAAAAGAGCAGCAGCCTACAAACATGGAAGCAAGCAAGATAAGGGAACCAGATATAGTCTCAAATTCTTTCAATTCTTTCAAAGTATGTGCACAACTTACTTGGGCTGAATCATCGTCACTCTTCATCATGAATTTAGCTGCACTACATCCTTGTTTCCATGTTACACCTGTTTGTGTCTCCTGGAGGAGTTTCCACATGTGAAAATATCTTTACACATATTATATCTTTTGACTTATCAACCTGCATCACATTCACCAAAGAGGAGGGAGGGTGTGCTATGAGTTTTGTGTCTTGTTCAAATTGGAAATGGGGGATTTTATTGTTATTTTTTTGCTCATTGATTGATTGATTGATTGATTGATTGATTGATTGATTGATTGATTGATTGATTGATTGATTGATTGATTGACTTTATTCATCTCACAGTGGAGAAATTTACTTGTTACATCAGCTCCATTAGTCAAATAAGAAGAAGGTGCCAAATGAAGAAAAATGTACATGGGATAAATACAATATATACAGTGCATTCACACATGACAGCTGTTTCTTTTATATTAGGTTAATTATACAGGGTTATTGCACAGTGTGTTTACATGGGTATTTATATAAATGGATATTTATATCTACATATATATTTATTGCAATGGGTGTCAAATATAGAGAAACGTGTTATTGTACAGGGTATTAAATAGAAATTGCACATTGTACATTGCACAAGTTATTGTCGTTGTTGTGTGGCATTGTAGAGTTTGGTGGCAGCAGGGATGAATGATCTGCCACAGCGCTAATTTTTACAAATATGTTGTAAAAGTCTTTGACTAAATGACCTGCTCAGCTGCTCTACAGACTGGTACAGAGGATGGAAGGTGTTGTCCATGATGGATGTAAGCTTGGACAGCACCCTTCTCTCAGCCACTTCCTCCACTGAGTCAAGACCACAGCCTAGGACAGAAGCAGCCTTTCCCACTAGTTTGTTCAGTCTCTTTCTGTCCCGCTCTGCGCTGCCAGGGGCCCAGCAGACAACAGCGTAGAGAAGGGTTGATGCCACGGCAGAGTTATGATTTAATAATAAGAAATAAAAAAAACTAAGAGATAAAGAACAATAACTTGCCTATATGATGTATCAGTGCAAAACCTTTGTAAATAAACAAAAACAACTTTCATTAGAGTTATTAAAGCTCTAATAAGAGATATATTTTATACCAGTGTTGTAATGACTAGCACCCAAAATTCAGGCAAGACAGACAGTGAAATACTTAAAAAGCATTTATTGATACACAGGTGGAGTTGCAAATCTGCAGAGCTAGGGCGTCTGAAGCAGGAACGTCTATTGGAGAGAAACACAGGTTAGTGACTGTGATAATCTGACGGAGGATGTTTATGAATGTGTGAGTCACTAACCTGGTTCTACTGGTTAGTCCTGTGCCCAAAGAACATGGATGATTCCAGCAGGTCGACTGAACAGAGAGCTGCCAGAGAGTTTCAGATGCAGAAGGCTGCAGAGCTGACAGAAGATCAGATTCTGACATGCTGAAGAAGGCAGACAGGGTAATCCAAAGGGCAAAGTCAAGAAGCAGGTCCAGGTTCAACCCACAGAAGAATCTGACAGAAGTCCAAAGACAGGCATGTAAACTAATCAGACAGGGGCAGGTAGGCTCAAAGGTCCAAATACAGAAAAAGATGAGGTTAAAACAATCAGAAAACTAAAGTAACGCTAGAGAACTATCTACACCAAAGACTAAAGAATAATCTGGCACTGATGGCTGGGAAACAGGCTGCCTAAATATGAAAACGAAACAGGTAGATCTGATGAGGAACAGCGCAGAGCTAGACAGGTGAAGGAAATGAGCAATGAAGTCAGCCATAATGCCAAAATCATGACAAATGTGAAAAATACATTTAAGATACTCGTGGTTCCTTTTTTGTAATGTTATTTTTCATTGCACTGGTAATTAATCTACATGCCTTTATACTAGTTTGTTATGTAACCATATTTTTTTTCTCAGTGATGTTTAATGGAATATCTAATGATATTTGACAACTCACACATGTAATATTGTCTTTGTTTTTCTAAGAGGAAAGGCTCAGTTGACATAATTACATTTGTAATGTTTATGCAGACAAAACCCTCTGAGACCCAAATACCAACAGCTATTTTTGTTCTTTTGAGGTTAAAAAAAACATAGTAAAGCTAAATCCTCCACAAAGTGGATCTTGTCATATCATATGTAATAATTATCACCAAGTAGTTGGAATAGAGATCAGTGCTTTACCAGCACACAGGGGCTCACAGAAAGTCAGGAGCAGAAGAATAAAATGTGCTCCTGAAGAACTATTAAGATAACAGCCGCAAAATAACTGTGCGTGTTAGGGAAGGTGACAAGAACCCTTTCTGTCACCTTTCCAGACCCAACCCTCCTAATTCATGTTAAGGTTACATGTGTTTCCCTCAGTATTCTTTAGAGTGCTGAGCATTTTTCAAGGGTTATCAGATGGCGCTTGATACTACAGTTGGCTCTGAAAAAGGGAAAATGCCAGGCAGATAAAGCTGCTTCTCTCATCATCACACTGGCCCGTTCCTACGGTGACATTTCAGATATTCACAGTAAATCTGGGACCATAAAAAACAGCTGTACACCAAATGCATGCCTTCCCAATTCATCTGCTTATTTTCTTTCCTCCTGGGAGTACTCCCACTACTGACAACTCTCAGCCTAAGACCTAATTTGCTGTGCCTTTTCGGCCATTTAAAATTACTTAAGTTGACTGTTTGAACGTTTAGTTTTTGGTCTAAATCGCCACTAGTGAAGAATGCATTTGGTGCGCCCCCCCGTCTGAGATTATAGCTCTCTTTAATGAAGTAATTTGAGACATGCAGGCACATTCCAATCTCCAAAGATCCAATCAAAAGCACCAGAGAAACTGTTCCTGCTCTAGCAGATACCAATATTGTGGCAACAGCAGACCGTCACATACTGACGGATAGAGGAAGATAAAACCGGGAATAAATAAGTCCAACAAAATAAATGAAGATTTTGAGCAACGTAACATTTTATAGATACCAAATATTTAAGAAAATCTATATCACAAGATACTTTAACAAACATGGTTAGATATTAGTTTCTTTCTGTTTTAGTAAATATGATATACTTGTCCAAATCAGCCTTTCCTTAAAGTTCACTTTCATTTTTGACAAATTTTTAAAATACATTTTTGAAAAATCCAAATGTAGTCACCATTCAAACATAGGGATTACTTTTTTTTTCTTTACTGGCTTTAATCAGAAGAAAAAACATTAAAAAACATAACTTTGATGAGTTATTATATGGTTTTAATGTTGTTGTTGTTGTTGTTTTTTGTTGGAAACCAAGAAATAAAAGTCAATAAAGACATATTGCTCTGCTCAAAAAGAAAGGAAACTAAAAAGCAAAGACTGAAATCAGCATGACATAGCAATCAAACAAGCAAAAAGCAATTGAGACAAAACCATGCAAGAGACAGACAGGAAACTCCACACATCAGAAAGACTCTTTTAAAAGAAATGCTACAGAGAAATAAATAAAACCAATCATTAACCAGCTCAAACAAACTTAACAAAGATATGAGGGAGACGAGAGAGGAAGCATAAGTGGTGGGAACCACAGGGTTGCTGCAGCAACAGAAATTAGAGCCAGGGACAAGAGAAATGAGAATGTGTGGGATCAAACCAGGTGAAACAGATTGAGAGGGGAATAGAGACCCATAAGAGATGTAAGAAGGTAAAATACAATTCATGTGAAAATGATTACAGTTTTCACAGTAAAAGAAAATCTACTTAAAGTTTTCCATAAAGTCAGTCTTTTTCAGACACACACAAGTGTCTTTAAATCTAATCATAAAAGAAATCAAATTTATACTTTCAAACCTCAGAACTGACCAAAAAAAAAAAAAAAAAAAACAGCAAAAAATGTAGAAAAAAAATAGGGTTTCTGGTACATTTTTTTAATAAACAACAAATTTGTCAGGCTCTGAACAATTGACCCAGTATTCGAGGTGGAGAAAACATTTATGAGAAACAAAACTGTAATGAACAGCATTGGAGTCTAAGGCAAGAATCTCTGCAGGACCATAGGTTAGGGACCATGTCTATCTGGTAGTGGATGATAATGAACGTGTAAGTCATTAACCTGGTCTTATAATTAAGTCCGGGCTCAGAGGATAAGGTTGGTTCCAGCAGGATGGCTACCAACAAGATGCGGATTATTAATCAAAAAGGATTATTTTTGGTACAAATAATGTTAATAATTTAAAAGTAATGATACATGTGTATTACAAAAAGCTTTATTTTGAAAATATTTCCCTCATTACTGTTTTCTGATTATTGAAATACAAGGGCTGTCAGAGTGTCTGTTCTGCTCACTGATTACTAGTCTGAATGCTGGTTAAATAGAGGCTGAAGCAGGTGGATCAGATTTACGATAATGAGAACTGAGATAAGCAGGTGAAATTAGCGATCAGACCAGACATCAGCGGCAAGATCATGAAAAAATTAACAGCCGGTTAGTATTATAGCACTATGTTAATAAATGATAAACAAAGAGCAAGTATTAAGCACCTTTTTTCTCTGCTTTAATGTTTCACTGAGATAAATAACTCCAAGTGGTGGATGGCAGTTTATAGGATCTCAGTGTTAAGACCTTATATGTCAATATAGGTCTCAAGGGAAGGTATAATTAAGGCATAAAGATCTAAAAGGCTTGTCACATACGGTTGGCCAGCTGTCACATCTGTCTGTTCATATTTGGACTTGTAACAAGGTCGCCCTGACTAAAGCAGCAGCAAAGTAATGGTTGAGCATTAAATGTCAGCTGAGTGAGCTACAGTATAACTAAAGGCTACCACAATAAAGCTCCGTGAGTCTGGCATTTAAAACAGTACACTAGCTCTATTTCACACTGTAGACATTTACTTCCCAAGTGGGTTGTTTCAAAAGATCTACGATGCACTCCATGATTGTCCCTCAGACATCCTTAGTGGTCAATGTTATGGAAAGCAGCACTGCAAAAGCATCAGGAATGCTCAGAGTTGCAGCCTCGGGTAATTTACTGACAATGCAGAATGCCATGAAGTTTCTATTCCATTATAAAAAAGCTTTTTTTACTTCTATTTTTCATGAAAACATTTCATTTTATAAATTTGAGACACAGCTATTCAACAAAGGGCAGGATTAAAAAGAAATATACGTTCATATCCTGTCAAATGTATATTTGTGCCTCATGAAACACCATCCCTGGTACTTTGTGAATATTTCTGTCCAACACAATCTTTTTAAAATGGGGTTATACTGCATACTGAACATGAATACATTTTAATTATGTTATTTTAACAAGTACTACTTAACATACTCTTTTTTTTCTATTGAAGCTTTAAAAAAAAAAAAATTCATTGTTGTAAACACACTACTGGAAGATGACTGAAATATGATTAGTGTTTACTAAGGACGTCGGATATGTTTCCCGCTGGTGTGGTTATGCATGACAGGCAGCTGCTGGCAGTCATGACTGGCAGGTCAGGTGAGCCCTGTGGTCTGCTCAGGCGTGCAGATCCAGATCTTTTGACTGATCTGAAGTGGCTTCAATTAAGTGAAGCAGCCAAGTGTGAGGGAGGGGACTCAGCAGCAAAGGCCCCAAACAGGCTTCTTGACAGATTTTAGAGGATAGAATGAGTGGGGCCTTCTGACATGTTCTACAATGCTTCACTGCTTTCAGACCTTTTTCTTAATTTTCTCTTGGCTGATTACTAAGTATCCACATAGAAACACATCTCATTGTGTTCTCAGCAAATTGGCTGTAGCTGCGGGGCCATTATAGACTATATTTATTGTATATACTCAGTCTTACATAAAAAAACATACAATGATTTATTTTCAAAATTCTTTTTATACTTCAAGTTTCCTAACATGCATAACCTTAAGTTAAATTAAAGGGTTACATGTATTTAACTAATACAGACGGTTTTCAGTACAAGCCTACATCTTGTATGTAACAAGCCCAACTTAAAACCTTTGCGATGAACTGTACAGTCAGATGCTAACTGGTTCAACATGAGCTCAAGCATTCCAAGGACGGTTGATTTTATTACAATGGTGAAATAGTATTAAAGTCGTAGGGAAGCGGTTGTTCCAACAGTTGCAGTTCCGAATTCTCCTGAGTGGTGCTCAACTTTACACGATTGAATAAAGTTAATGTGATTGGGCAATTATCAAGGGGGCGGGACTGTTGTGGCGGAAGGTTCACAAGCTTTTTGGTTGTGGCCAGTTTCTCATAGGCATCTTGTTAACCAGTTAGCAACTTAGTGCTAGTAGGTTTCCAGTTGAAAATTACATTGGGTCAAAGTAGCACTAAATTGGTGACTTAGAAACGACACTGTCAAGGAACGCTATGGACAGCAGAAAAATACAAGAGGAGGAGGGTTTTGTGTCGGAGGTCGTGGATGAGTCTCCTCCATAATACATTTTTTATTTAGAGGAGGAAAGCGGGGACAAAGATGTTGTGGAAGAGGACGCCAGGGCGGCAGAAGCTTCGTTTAGTGTAGAAGGCTTACAGCCGTACATGCTTGAGCCCTTGCCTCGCGACGCTGCCAGTTCTGTTAGCTCTACGCCTGCCGAAGACACAGATGTCCATCCCCGTGAACACTGGGATGTAACTCAATGGTAAATTAAATTATTCTTATTTCTTATTTCAACCATTATGTATATTAGCTGCAACATATGAATGAAGATGCTATGACGAAAAAAATTTGATTGACAGATGACCATTGATATATAATTGGCTGAATTTAGGTTTACAAGCTGACGTATAACTAAGTGGCCTGCATAAGATAACGGAAAAAGAAACACAGATTTTAAGACAGACTTTTTTTTTTTTATAGAAATTTTCTAACTTTTGGGACAATATGGTCTGATAAAGAGTACATTTATATAAATGTTTAAGCCAGAATGATTTGAAATTTAAATATGACTTTCCTACGACTTTAAACTAAAATACAAACCCTGAAAGAAACAAAAAATAGACAGTTGACATTTCTCTCTCAGTGGGCGCAACACCTATCTACGGTTTCTCCTGCAACTCTGGTTTCCTCCTACATTACAAATTGATCTATTTATCATTGTTTCTAAATTGCTTATTTATTTATGCTTGAAATTGCTCCCTGTTAAATTTTGAATCCATTTTAGAATTTCTTTATTTTCTTTAAATGCCAAAATGGGCTGTCCCCTTCTTATTTATCTCAATTGCTCCCCTACATACCTGTTCGTGTTCTTAGATCTGCAAACCAGATGCTTTTATCTGTCCCAAAGTTTTGTTATAAATCTATGGGAGACAGAGCCCAGAGGTAGTTATTTCATCTTTGTTTCAAATGTGCTTGTTTTCTTTTTCTTATCTGCTTCTTTTATAGTAGTGTCATTTATGTATATACATGGTTTTGTGCTTGAGCTTCTATGTCCGTTTTAAAGTGCTCTTGAAATAAATTGGTAAGGGAGTGAAAATGCTAACATCTGTTGTCATATGACCATGAAATGTTTGTTCATTTGTATTTAAAATATATTGCATGGGTGAAGCTGTAACCCTTGAGTTCTTTAATAATATGTGGCTCTGTTTTCTAAAAAGGCATATTTAACAGAAAGGAAAAAGTATTGTGTAGTAAAAGTTGAAAAGGCAAAAGAGCAAAGCTGTAAGTCCCTACAAAATTAAAGTATCAAATTATTTTGTCACAATACTGTGCACTAACTAACCTTAAGATGAATGCATTGTTGACTAAAGTAAATTTTGAATTTTTCTCCCCAAGTCCTCCATCATCTCCTCATCATCTCTCATAAATGGGTCAACAATGGTGGTGTCTATGCAAATTGCAGGAGTTTTTTACGGTTTGATGTGGTGCAGTTAATGTGTGCACAGAGAAGAGGATTAAGAAGAGAACACACCTCTGTGGGGATCACATGTTGATGGTGAACAATAAAAGCATCAACTATATGATCAGGTTTTGAAGGTTGATGCAAGTCATATTGACAGTTTGTTGCAGTGGGTTTTAAATATCAATGTTAGCAACATAAAAGCCTAAATTAATCCTCTCTATAGTTTATTTAAATAGATTTTATGTATTCATACTCTTTTTGTGATCAATTTCATGTATAAATGTATCAAGGAAAACAATATGACTGACAGATTCCTTCCATTAAGTTGGAAGAAGTGAAAAATGTAAAGCTGTATTAATATTGTCCAAAATATGTCATCATGTTAACCTACAGAGTGTTTGTACAGATTGCTTTGACAAACCGATTCAAAAGGGGTTAATTCATCACAAACTGAAAACGTCTGCAACAATATTCATGGATTTCCCATTCCTGGCACAGAGCAGTGCATCTCCCTCATACCTCCTCCAGATATCCATCTCATTTGGAACTCATCTACATCAAAGCACCCTGCACATCTGCTCCATTTCCTTCTGCTATACTAGCCAGCTGGACTCTGTCTTTCAGTTCTCCGTCTTTAGGTGTGTCAGTCCAGTGTGTCTGAGCCTCTTGGCGGCCCTTTAACATAAACAAAGAAAAACACAAACATGACTTCAGTTGTGAAAGGGAGTGTGCATATGAGCCTTATCAAATTCTTGCAAGAGGCTCCTTTTCAAGTTTGCTGCTTGTGTGTCCATAAGTTATTTAGACGACTTGAATGCAGAAAACTGTTTGAACAATACTGTGTCTGGGTGAAAGAATTTTGACAAGACACATGCTTTTAAAACACTGTAAAGATTTTTTTTTTTTAAACCAAGTGGGACATTGGCTGTTGATGTGAAATTAAACGAAGTTTAAAAAACCCTGATTACAAAATAAACGGTATACAGCAAAAATTAAACACTGAAAAACAGCAAAGTGGAAAGTCTGAAGGGGAAAATTTCAAAAACAAAGAAAAAATGTACATATTGTGCAACAGTAATATATGTATTGCCCACCCCAGTATGAGTGGTAAATATGTTATTTAATCAGATAATATTCAGACTGTCATATATTGTTTATGAACACACAAACAATATATGACAATATATGACGCCCTACTGACTGTGTGTTAGAATAACAAATGAAAATGTGGATCGAGCTCAAATCGTGGTCAAACAGATAATTATGCACATACATGAAATAAATTCACCACAACTTACATTCAAAATATAAGAGTTTATTAACAAAATCATTCATCTGCAAGTCAAACATATTTCGGTTGAAAACTCTTAATTACACTAGTGAAACCTAGCTTAGTTTAGCTGATTTTCACTAGTTTAGTTAACCCTAGAAAAAGAAGGAAAAATATGGTTGAAAACCATAAAAAAATGAGATGATGCAATAACATCACAGTTTAGCAGTTTATGTTGAAGAATTTGGAATGTGATCAAATTAGTTTTGAACAATTTACATCAATTTGAATATTTTCAAACCAATTCTCAATGCAAATTCAAGAGATGGATTAAACATTATTTGGCGAAATAATGTTTTATTAAACGATTTGCTTAATCAGGAACCAATAAGCTGTAGTTAATTGATTCTTTACCTTCTTTGAGTGTGCTAATATCTATTAGATGTGAGAATTGTCATTAAATTATTTTTGGTAATAATTTTCTAATCAAAGTATAATGAGGTTATGAGAAAAAACACACAAACTGTAAACTTATATTTGTGTTTAAATCCTTAGTGAAATCAAGCTTGTTCTAGCTTTAAAACTAATAGCTCAGACATGTTACAATAGTGGAAAATACGGCCCATCTTGTTAGCTTGTCTTTACCTGACAGTAAATACATGAAATTATCAATATTAATAGAAAAAAATTTCGAGAATTTTCTTCACTTGTGCCAGACCTGTTCCTCTGTATTTGGAAAGCTTGTGTTTCCTCCGATATCAATGTTAGCAGCTTAGCATGGCAGGCCCACAGCAGGGAGTAATGTTGTTCGAGCCAGGTACACACCAAGGAAGGCTCTCCTTCTCCATCCTTTCAAGCCTTTCCAAGCATCTGCATGCTATTGAAACTCAAAGAAAATGTTGCAGTCTGTTTTGAAGCAATTTTTTTCTCAATGTCAACCATTGGGTCCAGTTGGCCTGTGGTCATTTTACAGGGTCTGGTCCCTGGACATGATGGTGTTCTCTACAAGGGAACCTCCCAGAGCCTTATAGAAAAGATACAAAAAATGGTAGAGACAGATGTTTTTTTCTCAAAGCACCTTGGGGGGCAAAGGCACACCTCTGTAGTAGTGTCTCTTGATACTTTCTTTGCCTGCGGGAGAGTTGCAGAAGCCTGGTTGTCCAAATAAAATTCAGTCCTCCTAAACCAATGATTGTGTTTGATACAAAGCATTGATATTGTTTCCCAATGTCTAAAAAATGTGTCATGGTTCATGACAAGAAAAATTTGTTCAATAAAATCACAAACAATGATACTTACTGAAGTATATTATGAACCACTATATACTGATGAAAAAGCCATTAAGAATGTACTTCAGACATACTTAAACTTTAAGGCTGTATAAAAAGACCCAGAGATGTTAATAGTTTTACAGATATGTGTCGCTTCCAACCCAGTCGTACAATATGCTCCAATCTGGTCATATATTCTCCCAATCTCATTAAAATCCTCCAGCTCTAATTTTATTTCAAATACCACCCGTACCAAAATAAACTTGACCAAGGTCTCCTTCTCATACTTCACATGCCTGTCAACCAAAGGCCCACTTGTTTCAAAGAGCAGACTGGTTGGGCAAGAAAAAAACATTTTTTCTCTCAAATGTCTGAGTGAGCTATTAGAAAATGTCTTAAATAAAACAGTCACAGTGATCCTGTTTCGGTTCATAATGCATTCAATCCATAAAGACGTCTGGCATTTAAGCTCGAAAAAAGTATTATTTGTCATTTTTGTTCCACACTCAGATCATTAAGTAGAAAGCTGAATTCTGAAACAGCCATGGATGACTTGAATCAAGTCATAAGTTGCCTCTGAGGTAAAATAAACTGTGACTCACTAAAATCCAAAACACAGACTAATATTCAACTCAGATATGCTGCACAGATAATAGCCTTCTTTTTATGGGCTCATTGTATTCGTGACCAGAATCTAAATTAGTTGCTGGCTTTTTACCCCTGAGAGAAGATGGATGATCTGCATGAATGAATGAAAAATCTTAAGATTCATATGTTTACACAAATATACAGAGAAAATGTCAATCAGATGCAAAATACAAAGGTTGAGCTATGAAAGAAATGTCAAAAAGATACACCAGCTATCTGATGTGTATATAGGAGCACCAGCGTTTAATCAATAGCTCACCTGAATAAGTGGCTGTTCTCTCTGTCTCAAAATCAGACAAGTACATCAAACATGGCAATGACTAAGTTGGCATCTGGATCAATAGGCCCCTCACTCATCCACTTAATAGTAGTGAAGATTTAATAGAAAAATAAAGTATGTAACTTAATGAACAACTACTCAGAAAGGCAGTTCAAATTGATTTTTATTTAAGATACCCATATCATATTTGAGACTCTTTCTGCATACTGTTGCTTTTGGCAAAACTTGTTTATCTTGATTTTTTTCAGTAATGTTTGTTTTATTGTGAAAATCACATCTATTGATCATGCTTTACATCGGTCTATGGGTACACTGATAAACAGCCCTTACAAAGTATCACAATCGGACCATGGAGTGTAATTGGGGAGATATGTTTTCCCTTTTGTCCCGTAATGAGAATATGGCATTTATGAGCAATAAACACATTATATGGCACATTAGCAATAAGCAATCATAAAGACAGTCGAACGGTGTGTTATTCATTTGCAATACAACACAACAATATGCTATAAAGGCTTAAAGTCCACAGCAATCTAACCTAGAGACACGTGTACCCACCATCAAAACCTGTTCCTTTCTCATTTGCATCTTGAGAGAAAATCTGACATTTAGATATAACCTTGCTGGCATACAAACTAAGTACAGCCAATTTCATTACCTGCATGTGCATTAGGATAGAAAAAATGATGCAGATCTTAGACCAATCACAAGTCGATGCCTACTTTCAGTCAATAAAACACAAACCAAATTTAATGACCTCTCAAACTCCTCCACGGTGACATTTCCTCTACCTTTTACAGCTATCAATCAACTCAACTCTACAGCCTGCCCTCCAACAGTTCCCTCTTGCAGTTTTTCATTCTAAATCCACTCCTGTGCCTCCATCTTTTTCTCTCTCCATACAAAACAACAGCCATTCCAGAAAAGAGCCATCAATCTACTTCAATGAGAACTGAGCGCACGAGTGCCAAGGCTACAGCAGATTACTATCTGTTCTGCCTCCACTCAACACTTTTCATCAGAAAGAATGGGCAGATGGAGGGAAGGGTAAAGCAAAAAATGTTCAGCAATATAACACATTAGGATTTGAAAAGCAGATGTAACTTCATTATTTATTTTCAAGGGACTATCTGACCTGGCACATGATGCTTCAAAATCTTCCACACATCATTGTTGTAACTAGAGAACTTACATATACTGTAAAGGAGTTTAATAAAAGACTGCATTGAATCTTATAATATTCCTTTCACTTTTTACTATAACATGTCATTAAGTGAGTAAACCAAATATAGGGATCTCATGTGTGGATATTTAGTACAGTTAGGGCCTTATCTTCAAAATTTTCAAATAAGTACCATTTTCCATTTTTTTTAATTATTATTTTTTTTTTTTAGTATGTACAATAAGACATGTACTGGCTGATCTACAAAGATTACTGAGCAAATGTTAAGATGTGCAAAGCAGTTTGGCTCTGCCCTGTAACCTGATTGTGTATCCTTAAGGCAGCTGAGAGAGGCTGTGAAGGAAAAATTAGGTTCTAGGCCATGTAGTTGGATGTAATTATGACTGAAAATTAGTAAAAGCAGGCATATTTGGTGCCACTACTCACCACTGAGGTTGCTTCATCAGCCATCTGCTTCTATTTTCTACCATTTTCTAAAATCTCCATCCTGCTGCACTCTCAACATGTTGGCTATCCATTTCTACATTTTAACCTGTACTTTTGTTTTTTTTTCATGATATATTTTCTCAAACCTGGATCAGGACTTCTTCAGTATACATCAGCCGAGCTCAACCGGAACCATTCCTGGTTGTCTGAGCCACCACCAACAGCTCTATATTTCTACCCTGAAATGCCCTATTATTAAGTGAGAGATATAATCATTTTGTTCAGACAGAATTTTCATTTCAACCACTGAAAGAGCATGAAATCCCTTTGGTCCTCCTTGTATCACCCTCACAGTAAATCCTTTGAGTCAAGCAAGCCAACACCACAGTTGATAGTGGAATTATAGACATTAGTTCTCTCAAAATTAAGGGATAACTCATTCAGGATCTTCTCACTGATTATGACTTTCTCTGATTTACAGAAATCTGGCAACAACCTAATGACTTTGTTTACATATCCCAACCATACAAGACAAGCTGTGGAAGCAGACTCATAATAGGAAGATGTTGAAAGTGTTATCTGTTGCCATCCCAGCCCTAGCCTCAATGGAATATCTTACCCACAAAATTTCTGGTCAACCATCCACCCTCTTACGAAAGCAAACAGCATTAAAATAGCTGCGGGGACCAGGTGAATCAGATCGGTGGTAATCAGCCCATCCATCCATTCATCTTCTTTCCCTTACCCATGGTTGCATCAACGGGGTAGCAGTTTCAGTAGGGATGCACAGGAACCCCTCTCCCTAGCCACTTAGGCTAGCTCCTCTGGTGGAACCCCACGGTGCCCCACGGAAACAGTACGTCCAGCGTGTCCTTTTTCTATCCTGGGCCTCCTCACAGCGGAACGTCTCCGAAACCACTCACCAGGGAGATGTCCAGGTTGCATCCTAAACAGATGCCCGAGCCAACTCAACTGGCTGCTCTCGACATGGAGGAGCAGGGGTTCTACTCTGAGTCCTCCCCAGAGGACTGAGCTCCTCACTCTATCTCTAAGGGAAAGCCCAGACACACTACGGAGAAAACTCATTTTGGCCGATTGTATCAGGGATCTCATTCTTTCGGTCATGACCAAGAGCTCATGGCCATAGATGAGGCTAGCAACGTAAACCGACCAGTAAATCGAGAGCTTTGTCTTTTGGCTTAGCTCTCTCTTCACCACAACAGACCATTACATTGCACGTTTCACAGCAGATGCCGCATCAATCCGCCTATCGCTCTCCCGCTCCATCTTCCCCTCATTTGTGAACAAGGCCCTTAGATACTTATACTCTTCCACTAGGGGCAGTAATCCCAACCAGGAGAAGGCACTCAACCCTTTTCCAGCTCAAGACCATGGTCTCAGATTTGGAGGTAGGCCTACTGATCCTCATCTTGACCGCTTCACACTGTGCCTCAGTGAGAGCTGTAGATCACACCCTGATGAGGCTAATAGAACCACATCATCTGCAAAAAACAGAGACGCAATCCTGAGGCCACCAAAGTGGATCCCCTCAACACCTTGGCTGTGCCTAGAAATTCTGTCCATAAAAGTTATTAACAGAATCTGTGACAAAGGGCAACCTTGGCGGAGTCCAACCCTCACAGAAAATCCCGTTTTGAGCTTCCAAGCATCTCTAACTCTCTTAATCTCTAGATTCAAGTCATCTACCCTCCTGCTTAATAAATTAAATGCACAATTAAATTGCCATGTGACTAACTCTTTATCTGTATCAAATCTGATTTATTAAAATACTGCCACTTTGACACACATCATTCTCTAAGTACTTTACAGAGTCATTTAAATCAAATAACAAGCATTCTGTATTTTTAAGTGCAGTGCATAGAGTTATTGAATTGCAGAATTCATCCCTCCTAGCTAAATGCTCATCCAGGGGAATGTAGTAGAGTTTTGACAATCCGCTGTAACAGCATTGTCTAACATTGATCTACTATAATTAAACTTTCTTTCAGGGGTAAAAAGCTTAGTTAGACAAAAGTTAAAAGAGCTGTTGAAACAAGACAGGTTTATGAAGATATACTACTATTACTTAATGATGGAATGGCAATGTCAGCATAACTGTCATAGGTATTGATTTGTCACCATGTTCCATGGTAAGAAATTTCTAAAAATGCTACTGATTTGAAGTTTTCACCGGGTGTTGTAATAATACATGTAATCCATACATAGTAAAAAAAACAAAGAAAAATTACGTTCAGAATCATGTGTAACAATGGGAAAAGATAGAGGGAAAAGTATTGAACACACAGAAAAAGAGAGGTGGAAAAAGGCATAGAAAGACAGAAAACAGCTGAAATCTTTTAATGATCAGAAACCCACCCTGCCCCTTGTCAGTACAAATTAATATCAGCTGGTTTAGTCCAAACTGATGGCCTACAAAAAGGTATTTTATTACCAAAGTGTTACACAACATCTCAACCTTATGATTGCAAAACATTCTGTTACAGGACTTTTAAACTTTTTTAGTGTTCCAGTCAGCACTGTTGAGGCCATATTTCATAAATGAAAAATACACAATTTGACAATGGTAAATGGTAAATGGCATGTACTTATATAGCGCCTTTATTCAAGTTAGGAGACCTGACCAAAGCGCATTACACTACATTCATTCACCCATTCACGCACACACTCACACACTGATGGTGGCAGGCTACATTGTAGCCACAGCTGCCCTGGGGCTCACTGACAGAAGCGGGGCTGCCATACCCTGGCTCTACCGGGCCCTCTGACCACCATCAGTAGACAATGCAGGTGAAGTGTCTCGCCAAAGGACACAACGACGCTGAAAGTCGGAGTCAGGGCTTGAACCGTCAATCCTTCGATTTCAGGGCAATAAACAAGCCATGGCCAGGACTACCATGTAAGATTTCTGAAAAAAAAAAAAAGAGTATCAGCAATTATCAGTAGAGTTGCCAAGAACCAACGGCCACTAGTTGAGAAAAACTTGGAATTTTCAGGTATAATTGTTTCAAAGAATAGAATAAACAGTGCACTAAATGCCTATGATGTGTAAGATCACTTACCAGGTCAGACTCCATTTCTGAAGAAAAAGGTTGTTGAAACTTTTTTTTAAGCTTTCTGCATATTTGCGAGAGCCTGTAAAATACTTGTAGAACATAGTTTGGTCCAATAAGAACAAAATTGATCTCACTGTATGTCACCAAACATCTTTTTAGATAAGAAATTGCACCGCATATCACCCCAGAAACACTGTAAATACAGTGAAATCTGGAGGTGGGAGCATCATGTGGTTGTTCTGTTTGTCTGCATATGGTACTGAAAACTACATAACTGTGTGTAGGGGGGGGGGTGAAAAATTTTTTATCCTGCAATTTACCAGAATAATCAAGATGAATCAAGACATTTCAGCAAGAGAATAATCCCAAACACAGAGTAAAGGAGTTGAATGGAACCTTCAGGATTCAAAGATTGTTTGTGTGAAAGAATGAGCCAAAATCACAAATGAAAAAACAATAGTCTAGTTTCTCCGTACAGGAGGAAGCAGTCAAAAAGTATCAACAAGTCTAATAAATACTTTTCCCCCATGTAATTTTACATTACATCCTTAAATCATCTCATCATTTGTGTTGAGATGCCCAGTGTATAATTAGGGGTTACATTCATTTGGGGAGAAAACTGACTTCACTTGTTTGTATGTAATACTAGATTTGTAGGCTATGTAAAATTGTTTGTATGAAGGTCTGGGTATTTGCAAACTCCAAATAAATTCTGTGAGTAACTTCAGGTACTTTCTATTTGAAATATGAACACAAATACTAAAAAAATACAAGTACAAAATTAAAATAACAAAAAGACAAATACTCTTACACAAACAATTCATGAAATAAATGTGCACATCTTACCTGATGCACATGCAAAAACTGTATCTCACAGATCAGGTTATTGCAGGAGAGATTTTTGAAACTTATTCTAGGATGTCAGGGAATTGTGCCTCAGAGATTTGTGCGAACTTGCTGTATGTAAATGGCACTAGAAAGCTGGGGAACCATGTTAGGTCTCAAAAAGGAGAACTTTACAGAGGGTAAAAGTTCATCTACACTGAATGCAGTGTCTGTGGATCAGCATCCACAATTAGGCATCAGCCTTAAACCTGAGGGGTGTTTCATTATTGGACTCCTGTGCAAATCATGGATTGGCCATAATGAACACAATGTTTAAGCATAAGGCATCAACAAAATGAATGCATCACTGCATTTGGCTTAAGGACACCCTTGGCCAGGGGTAAATGATCTACTTTCTTATTATGTATATCTATGACCTTCGGGTGTCTTTGACACTTCAGTGAAGAAAGGGATGGAGCTTTTCACAAATCAACACTTGATAGTAAGTTAGATGTGCTGGAAGAGGAGGAAGTCGGACAGACACGGCAGGCCCAAGCATGTAGTGAGGGTCAACTGGGAACATCTGTCCCAGCCTTTTGTCAGCAAAGTATTCAATTCCAACCTATGAGAGACCCTCTGTCAAATTCCTGGGGATGCTGGGGACATAGGATCTTAGTGGACTTGAGTTCCCTTCTATTCTCAGAGTGAAATATGATCACCCATAGCTGTAGCTTAAAGTCTGCTGCACCTATTGTAGCACCCTATCAAACCTGGCCTATCAAACGCTTGTTGGACCCCTGGGGCATCAAGTAGGTACCATGAGGTAGACCGTGCCCCTCCCTGGGCTTCTTCCAGAGGCCAAAACTTGACCATAGGGGGAAGTCTGGATAGACCATAGAAAAAGGCTGTCAGACTCACCAGAGGGAAGCTTTGCTTCGCTACCACTGTTTTCAGTCAGAGCACGGAACTGCTGTACTTGAAAGAGGGCATTGTCAGATGAAAAGGAATATTTGTATATCTCCTCGACCCAACTGACATGTCTTCTGTGGCAAAAGAAGAAACGGGGTGCTTGGGGTTGGACTTGTTCATCACCCAGGCTGAAGTCAATGAAGAGGTCAAAACAATGTGGAAGGCTTCAGGTGTAGATAAGATTTGCTCCTTAGTTCCTAAGGTCTCTGGATGTTGTTGGGATGTTGAGGTTGACACACGCTTTCAACACCACATGGCGATCTGGGACAGAGTCCCTGGACTGACCGACAGGGGTGGTATATCCCCCTCAATGAGAAGGGGGACCGAAGGGTGTGTTCCAACAACACCGGAATACAACACCGGGTAGGGCTACTCTCTGTCACCGGTCCTGTTCACAACTTTTATGGACAAGATTTCTCAGTGCAGCTGAGGGCTGGAAAGGTCTGATTTGGGGACCGGCAGATTTTGTCCCTGTTTTTTGTGGATGATGCGGTTTTGCTAGCTCCCTACAGCCAAGATCTACAGCATGCACTAGGGCAGGCATCCCCAAACTCGGTCCTCGAGGGACGCTGTCCTGCAGGTTTTAGATGTTTCTCTGCTCCAGCACAGCTGATTTTAATTGATAGTTGATTAACAGGCTTTTGCTCTACTGCAATCATTATAATCAGCTGTGCTAAAGCAGCGAAACCTCTAAAACCTGCAGGACAGCGGCCCTCGAGGACCGAATTTGGGGATGCCTGCACTAGGGCATATCCCAGATAAAAGTACCTTGTATCTGAGGTCTTGTTAGCTTTCTCCACAGGGTGAGTAGCTCAGTCACCCAGGATAGGCTTGGAGTAGTGCGACTTTTTATCCACATCAAGAAGCGTCAGATGAGGTACCTTGGACATTGTTTTTAGATGGTCCTTCGATCCCCCCTCAGAAGATGTTAAAGGGGTGTACCACCCACCAAAGAAGGCCCACAAGATGGCCCAGTAAAACACTGGAGGGTCTATTTCTTTCAGCCTGCCTGGGATCAAATCGAGCTTCCCCCAGCACAGTTGTTGGAAGTGTCTGCGGAGACCAAGATATGGGAGTCTCTACTACAAATTTTTTAATTAATATTTGGGGGTGGGGGTGGGGGGGGGTGCGGTTCTTGGAGAGACATACTTGTAAAATAAATGAAACCCATTCAGATTAACCCTCATTTTATCACATAGCAGTGAGAGCTAAAGATAATGGGAGATTTGAACAGAAGAAAAGAGTGTAATGGCAGAAGAACACCTTGAGCTTTATTATATTTTTATATGATTCATGTTTATTAATTTTAATCTTACCATGTTCATTAGTAATTGACCTTTCATTTATCTGCTTGGAACAGGAAAATATTCTTCACTGTTATTACCTCGTACAGTAACAACCATCAGGCCTCAACTTTAAAAATACCACTTTAATTAGTCTGTGTCCTTAGAGTCTTTATTAAAAAACATCGTGCAGACCAATGATGAGCCCTTATTGGTCCTGTAAATCCCAATCACCATGCACATACAATGCAAACAACAAGACTGAAAAAAGACAGCGTGTTATTAACAGACAGTACTTCAACTGAGACCAAAGGAAATAAAAAATGCCAAAATCAAGATAAATGTAAGGAAAAAAAATAAGCAATATAAGAGTCAGTTTTAGACAGGTAGGAAAATGTGTAGATGGGAATATGATGTCATTTCTTGTATTTTTTTTTTAATTTTCTTTTGTATGTTAGCCCTATTATTTTTAATAAAATAGCTAATTTTGAGAGCTAATTTTTTTGTGTTTTGGTTTTGCCTTAAGCCTTGTATTAGTTTTGTGGATTTTTGTTGCTGGTAGAGCACAGATGTGCAGTGGCTTCTCCACATGCTGCTATTTTCCTTATTTTAGTTCCTTTGAGGCTGATTTGGGCACTTATTCAGTACTAAACTCATGCCTAAAATACAGCTCAACCAAAATGGATGACCATCAGAGACAGTCCAACTTTTAATATATCACAGAGGCTGAAAGTAGCACTAGGTAGACAGCGGCTCCCGAGGACAACAGAGAGACAAAGCAGAGTGGACGATAAAGCAATGGTCAAGAGGGAATGCTGTGCCAGAAAACAGGAGAGGAGGAACTGGGCGGCCAAGTTTCTCTATTCATTGAATAACAAAGTAGACTCGTTACATCTAAGGCTGATTGCTGATTGGGGGCATTTGAATGAGGCCTGTATATACCTGAATAAAGGTTGTGGATTGGTTAAAAGCTACTACTCTGTGGCGATAAGCATAGAATAGGGAAATGTTTGCCCTACTATCTGCCATGGGAATTAACTGTGGTGTTTCATCGTACTGCTAATGAAGCACCAACAGAAGTGTATGACACCACTGGCTCATCAAAGATAAACAACCAGAGACGTGCTACATGGTTGCGAGGGAGTTTAAACATGTAAACTGACCGACACTGTGCTAGTTTTTTTTCCCCCCACATTTCTCACACAGTGAGACTACAGTGAGGACTTTGTGGACACTTATGCTGCGTTAACACCAAAAGTGTTTTAAGTGTCAAAAGGGTGTCAAATCGCTAACTTGGAAGCCTGTGCATTTTGAATTTAGACATTGTACATGCTGGATCCTCGAGAATCCGTGAAACTTCTTTCCATTGCAATCTAGAAAGTGACAATCTTTGCTTT
Source organism: Cyprinodon variegatus (assembly GCF_000732505.1). Taxonomy (NCBI): domain Eukaryota; kingdom Metazoa; phylum Chordata; class Actinopteri; order Cyprinodontiformes; family Cyprinodontidae; genus Cyprinodon; species Cyprinodon variegatus. The sequence goes on along the minus strand of NW_015151570.1, from coordinate 68,147 downwards.
GATAAGTTGGAAACAAATAGCTTTAACACATTTTTGAGCTAGAGAGTACAACTTAAAAAGTGATCTGTGTACTCCCTTCATCAGGATTATAATCCTATTTACTTACTGTGTTCATGCTCAGAGTGTCAGACCCCCACATCCCAGCTTGCAACAGTGCTCGGGCTCCGCAGTCAACCTGGACCCTATGCTTTTCTTATTCAGTGCAATTTAGTTCAGAAATACTTTATCAATCCCAAAGTTAAATGACATGTTAAAATAAATAATGGGCAGTTCTTCTACAAGTTGTTGTCGGTGTTGATAACTGTAGGAAGGAGAGGGTCTTCTTTAGCAGTCTGTCTTGCACCCTGCATCACAGCCACATTCAGTCTCTAATTGGTTGTTGTGACACTAAATACACAAAAGTTCAGAATTTCCATCTCCAGTAATCCTCACAGCACATCTGTTGCAGGTGTCACTGTTATTGACATAATCATGCCTGTCAAATCTCTTTGTTACTTCAACAGTCAAAGGCCATTCTAAACAAATGGGTTTTTAACCTTGACTTAAAACTCAGTCTTTCAGCACTTTTACAGCCTTCTGGGAGTTTGTTTCAGATCAGTAGAGCACAGGAACTAAATGCAGCTTCTCCATGTTTGGTTCTAGTTGTGGGTTTACAGAGAAGACTTGACCTAGAGGACCCGAGTGGTCTGAGAGGTTGATACGCTGACAACAAAGTTTTTATGTATTGAGGTGCTGATCCATTCTGCTTTATAGACTAACAGAAGGATTCTAAAGTTTATTATCTTAGCTACAGGACGCAATTGAAAGAACTTTGGAACCAGGCTGATGTGTTCTACTTTCTTAGTTCTAGTGAGGACACAGGTAGCAGGATTTTGGATGACAGTCAAGCTTAGGCCCTACATTTAAAAATATGATACCTTTCATTGTAAGATGTATTTATCTTATTACATAATTAAGTTAATGATTCTGTAGTTAAGAGGTTAAGAAAATTGCTTACATACTGGAATTAGCTGAGTTCTATTCCATGCCTGGAATGAGCCATCAAGAGATATTGTTGTCATTCAACATGACAGGTAAATCTCCATGAGCCCATGAGCTTGGACAGTATTGTGATACCCTGAGATGGAATACAGCACATTGGGTGGTGCCAAAGAAAAAAAAAGTCTATTAAAGGGAACATTGTTTATTGATCACTTGGTGGTTCAAGCTCCATGGAAAAAACTAGGAATGCCTGAGTTTCTTTCAGGAGGGTAATATCATCATGCAGAATTGTGTAAAGCCATTAACTGAAATATCTGTACCCAAACTGCCATAATAGTATGACATATATGCACACACACATACATTTCAAACAGATGGTATTGGTATGGTATCTGTATTGGCCAATACTGCACAGCCAGGTATCAGGTATCGGTATCGGGGCCAAAAATGGCATCAGCAGGAAACACTTAAATGCTTTTATCAGAATTCCTCCTTGTTTTGACGTTACATTCCCATCTCTTACAATTGTTATAGGATGCGTCTCAGAGCAATTCAATGTGGTATGGTTTCTTTAAAGGAAAATTTAGGCTCACCCTACCCACAAGTTGATAACAATGTTATCTAGTTTTAAAACAAAAACAAAAGATGAACAGCTGAAGGCATTGCATCCATTGCATGCATTCCAATGTTGTGTAACGTTTCCACAAGTCCTTTATCTTAATTAACAATTCTACCTGAAATAATAGGAAAGACAGAAAACTAAGCAGATTAAATAACATAACCCAAATAGAATATAAAGAACCACTCACCTTGATTAGTTACTGCTGCCGCTGGTAGAGTAAAGAGTAAAAACCTGCAGCTGAACACAAAGTGACCCCCAAAAGCCCTACAGTATATATATATATATATATATATATATATATATATATATATATATATATATATATATATATACACGATATGTAAAGGAAAAACTTAACAGGGACAAGGGGATTGGGCCACATACCCTAATTTGAAATTGTTAGTAATTATTCTTAAGAATTTGATTTTGTATTTACAAGTGTTTGGCACAAACTACTGACATGCAAGCATGTGAGAAACATTCGGAGCCGTGACCTTGCAACCAAGAGCGTTTTTTTTAACGAGCCGCCTCACTGCCTGCCATGAAGTGGCAGCAATCCATACCCACATCGTCAATCCAAGGCTGAGCATGTGCCTCTGTGGAAAGCGCAGAAGGGACTCAAATGGGTCTGCAGAGGAAATGGAAGAGCAGGGATTTTGAATTTAAAATGCATCCTTTACAATTCTGCTTTGAAAAAACGTCCTGTAATCTATCTCTGCTTCTCCAACATGGACCTTCCAAGCAACAATGTTCAGTCCAAGGACACAAGCCCATCATGTTAGCTCTGAAATAAATATCCACAATTGATAATGATAGGGCTAATTTCTATGCTACTTTTACAGTGATAGTGGGGGGCAAGGGGGAGTTTTGTCAGGCATAATAGACTCTCCTTGTCTTGTCACAGCACTGTTGAGTAGGAAGGTTAAACTTAGAGCTGTCTGCAAAGCTGTCCCGCTGCAGCAGCAGAGCTTTGACAGGGGATCAGTATGGTGTGGCTTCTGTTGAGCCTCTGGGCCATTGAGCAACCAGTAAGAGGAGGCAGCACTCGGGGCTCAGCCATGCGCTAAAGACTTTGACACTATCATAATCACTGATAATTGATCCGACTGGTGAGAAAGGTTTAACATTAAAAGATAAAAACGGCAGCAGTGGTGGCAAAGCACTGCAGCTTAATGTGAACTGATGGGGCCGACACCACCTGTCACACATCATCTAATCACAAGAACACAAGATTCTGAAGGCATGTGCATATTGTCAATTTACCATTCAGCCTAGAACTGCTCAGCAACCTCAGAGCAGGGCTTTGATCAGTGACGGGTTGAAGAAACAAGGGCTCACTTAAGTCAAGGGCGGAGGGAAGAGATGGGACTGAAAAATGAACAAATAAAGCAATGATGCCCTTTGCTTTGCACAATTCTAACCCTGTATTACCACAAAGCAAGCCTGAAAGAGCATATTTGAAAATGTTGCATACTGAATAAAAGTCTTCTTGGCAGAAGCAATATATTTCTCTGCCTGTTGGCTGTACTCCTGAACCAATCAATAGAGAATAGCGATAGGTCAATATTGGATTCTATGGTTACAATTTGAGGTATTTCTCCATTTCTAAAGCTAGCGCAAAAATATAATTTTTAATCTTAGATGTGATTGGACCTCTTCTTCTCCAGTTGAGCAAACACTGAATGTTTTTCTGCTAGTCACCCTCAAAGCTCTGTATTTAACATATAATGGAGACATATGAGGTGAGTGTTGTAGCAGTTACTGGGGTGTGCCTTTTTGCTGAGTGATCTGATGAAGACAGAGGGTTCCCTGCAGTCTTACAGTCAGAGCCCTGATAAATAGGCCATCTTTCACCTTTTTCTATGACTGCATAAAGGATGTGTGGATGTGTGAGGATCAGGAGGCCTGCTAGACTGGAACTGACAAAATCAAGTGGCAGAGTGACAGTTTTCATGAACACAAAAGAAAAATAGCGCAAAAAAATAAACAGGCTTCAGTTTTGTCACCAGTACGCACTAAAATTCCATTGTTTATAAATACACTTTTCACTTTTTCACTTTTCTTAGGCAACAACCACAAACATTAATGTGTTTTGTGAGGATTTGATGCGACAGACAATCGTAAATTAGTGAATATTTTTTAAGCAGAGGAAAAAGTTTACATGGTTTATCAACTTATACTACAGATAAAAACAAATAATAAGTTTAGCAAGCATTTATAATAGACCCCTATAATTCAAACAAAAAATAAAAGACAATTTTAACAGAGACATACTTGGTTGTTTCTGATTAACATAAGACACAAGTTCAAGCTCTATAAATACTTTTAAAAGTCTGTGTATGTCTTCTGAATACACATTATCTGCTTTGGACTAATGGCTGCTGAGGTAAACAAAAATACAAATCTTAAGCTAAGGTTGGGGACAAAAATACATAACGGTGCAAATGGCTGCTATGAGATCAAAGATTTTAAAGACACTTAACAGAACCAAAGGCACTCTATCTGAAGTATACTACATGGGTTAGGTGGCTTCCAGAGAGGTAAGAGCGACATGAAAGAGGAGAAAAGTAGAATAGCATGTAAGAGACGGTAAGGGAGAGGAAAAAGCCCCAGGCATGCAGCATCAGGAGGGGGAACAAACACTTGGATGATGAGCAAGTGAGAAAATGTAAATGAAAAGCTGCTGAACAAAACAGACTTGAACAGAAGAGAGAAAATGTGAGAGATTACTATAAAAGCTGATAAAAAAGAAAAGAAGCTGAAAAACAAAACAAAGCGGACAATAAAAAACATGTGGCTCGGGGTTGAGGAAGTAGGGTACAAGTCCAAGAGGAAAGCGAAACGGCAGAGACATGATGAGCATTTAATATGCAGCTTTTTAAGCATGGGCTCCTTGGTTTCTCAATAAATGTCCTCTAACAGGGAGTGCAGACAGCTCTAGACATCACACTACTCAACATGTTCCTGTAAAGGAAATTGATGTGCCACAGAAAATTGGTAAAAGGAGAACAGACAAAAATGAAGAGGTGGGAAAAAGGACATACATGACTCCTATAGAGGGGACCTGTAGCACAAGTCACAAGTCAGGACCACAGAAAGAAAAGGAGGAGAGGGAGAGCAGGGAGCATAGGAGCTCTTCTTCCATTTCTGATGTGTCTGTTCCATGCCAAGAAATGGACGCTAAGCAAAAGCTCCAGCCACTCCAGTTACGAAGTTATGGTCATTTACAATCACTGACCAAAACCAAAAAGGAAAAACAAAACTCAAGGAAGCACATCTGCATCATTAGCAGTGGAGCACAGAGTGTCCTGATGTCGGCACACTGTTTCACAGATCCCTCAGAACAGTGGCCACCACAGTCCCTGTGCACACAATCATCTTCTACACAATCACCACAGAGCAATGTCAGTCTCATTTTCATGAATATTCATTCGCCTCATTAACACTCATGTGGGGAAAGAAAACATATTGCATGAGACTCCCATTACTGGGAGCGAGAATGAGAGCTAAAGGAGAGAGAGGAGAGGGGGAAAGAGGACATGTAGCGACAGCTACATTATGAGACAATGTCTTATTCTTTTATTGCCAGGACAGATTTTTGATTCCTAAGAGAGAAAGGAAAAATGCCCTTGTTTCTCTGGGGTTTGATACCAATTTATTGCTTTTATTTATAAAGCACGACAGGGCAGTATGAAAGCAGCGTCAGCAGCAGGGATGGCACAGCGGGAGCACAGGCTTGGAATTACAGACCATTTCCCCCACAAATCCTCCACCAAGAAAAAGCTTTAAAAGAGCAGCAATTTTTCCACTAATGTCTGGCTGTTCACAGTAACTGCTAAACTGTTGGGGATATGTGTGACTACACCTCAACACAAGCTGCAGGCACGCATTAACTTAAGAAAATCAAAACCAACTATCCTCTGCTCAGTAACAAAACACTTTCGAACTGACAAAGCCGGGGACTCAGTCACTCTGAGCTACTCACACAAACAGACTTTACCACACAAAGACAGGGAATTATTTCCTCTTTATGTCTGAATCTCTTCATATGAACTGGCAACAGGGGAAATCTTCCATCCTGCAGCAGTGCTGCTAGAAAGACTCTGGAAACAGTAAGAACAGAGTCAGATGCATGTCTTCTTTTAACTTTTTGTTATCAGTTTGAAGTAACACTGAGGTAAAGTTGGGTATGCCCGACAATTCTGCCCCACCAGACCGAAAGCGGTCCTTTTAAAGGGCACCAACAAAATCTGTGGTACCATAATTGGACCAAGTCTCTAGAAATCAATACTGCTGCTTACATGAGGGGCCTCTACCAAAGCTATTTCATATTCTTACCTCCTATACACAATTTCTAAGGGGAAAAAAATACAACCCCTCAATTCCAGAACAGTATGAGATATTGATTTTTCACCCAGTTCTCTCCCTATACCTATCCTATTCTTTGTCTTTTACAAACGTCATATATATATATATATATATATATATATATATATATATATATATATATATATATATATATATATATA
>NW_015151570.1:51327-62005 GCF_000732505.1 Cyprinodon variegatus | reverse complement strand
ACTTTGAAGACAAATCAGATCTCAATGGGGAAAAAAATCATGCTGTTTATACTGATGTGGTCTGGGTGATGTTTTCGGAACAAAAGTATGCCACATCATTTGATGGAAATGAAAATTATCAACGTACAAAGGGCTGAATTCAAAGAAACCCCAAACATTACAGTGAAAAAATGATGCGGCAGGCTAGTCCATTTTGTTGAAATGTCATTGCAGCAACTCAAAATGGTATTCAGTAATTTGTACGGCCCCCACGTGCGTGTATGCATGCCTGACAACATCGGGGCAAGCTCCTAATGAGACGACGGATGGTGTCCTGGGGTATCTCCTCCCAGATCTGGACCAGGGCATAACTGCGCTGCTGGATATTCTGAGGTGCAATCTGGCTGCGTCGGACAGATTGAAACATAATGTCCCAGAGGTGTTCTATTGGATTTAGGTCGGGTGAGCGTGGAGGCCAATCAATGGTATCAATTCCTTCGTCCTCCAGGACCTGCCTGCATACTCTACAAGTGCACGGATTTCATCCCGATACCTAAGGGCAGTCAGGGTGCCGTTGTCTAGCCTGTATAGGTCTGTGCGTCCCTCCATGGATATGCCTCCTCAGACCATCACTGACCCACCACCAAACCGGTCATGCTGAATGATGTTACAGGCAGCCTAACGTTCTCCACGGCTTCTCCAGATCCTTTCACTTCTGTCACATGTGCTCATGGTGAACCTGCTCTCATCTGTAAAAAGCACAGGGCGCCAGTGGCGGACTTGCCAATTCTGGTGTTCTGTGGCAAATGCAAATCGAGCTCCACTGTGCCGGGCAGTGAGCACAGGGCCCACTAGAAGACGTCGGGCCCTGGGGCCACCCTTGTGAAGTCTGTTTCTGATTGTTTGGTCAAAGACATTTACACCAGTGGCCTACTGGAGGTCATTTTGTAGGGCTCTGGCATTGCTCCTCCTGCCCTCCTTGCACAAAGGAGCAGATACTGGTCCTGCTGATGGGTTATAGACCTTCTACGGCCCTGTCCAGCTCTCCTGGAGTAACTGCCTGTCTCCTGAAATCTCCTCCATGCTCTTGAGATTGTGCTGGGAGACACAGCAAACCTTCTGGCAATGGCACGTATTGATGTGCCATCCTGGAGGAGTTGGACTGCCTGTGCAACCTCTGTAGGGTCCAGGTAGCGCCTCATGCTAACAGTAGTGACACTGACCATAGCCAAATGCAAAACTGGTGAGTCAGAGAAGATGAGGGGAAAAAATATCAGGCCTCCACCGGTAAAACCATTCCTGTTTTGATGGTCGTCTCGTTGTTGCCCCCTAGTATAATTAAGAATTTATATATGTAATTTTGTTTTATCTGTTTTATATTTCTGTTTCTTTATATCTGTTTTATGCGTCTTATTGGGATTTATTTAATAATATATAAGAGCTCCTCCCTGTCTTGCACAAAGTGCGAAGTACTAAAGACCTTATCAACATTATTTTGAGACCATTTTTCATCTTTACACTAACAGAGTTCATTTCATAAAGTCTTTTACCTCTACTGAATGAATACCTAAGATAATGTTTTCTAGATGTATAATTTTACTTTTAAATATGAAATTATCTCAATTGAATAGCACTGCTACAAAGTTTATAATCCTTGTAACTTAATAATGGACCGAGTTTCAACAAAATATTTTAAGTGTTTCTTATTCCTTTAAAATAAATTTCAAAAGAAAGAAATCAAAAGTTCAAATAAAGGGCTTCTTTTTTACCAGTTTTAAACAATGGTGTTTGGTATATTCTTTAAATCATTTAAAGAATTCAATTTAAAAAAAAAAACATACATATAGTAAGGAATACAATACTATTCCTTTATGTTTTAAAATTAATACAGACTACAACACTAGTTTTAATTATATAAAAATCTAATCCCGAACCAAAAATCAAGAAGCTCTGGAACTAAACAGACCTCTTTAGATGCTAACTGTTGGATCTTCACAGGTTTATGTGTCTTAAAAGATCTTTAAATGTGTTTGTACAAGCAGACCAGATCTTCAAAAAAGATGCATGCATTTGTGTTTACTGTGTGGAAACCTTTTTTTGAATATGTATTCAATATGTAGATCATGTTCTGACAAGCAAACTGAAAAAATGCATGGATGGATAGTATGCAAAAGTAAACTTTTATTTGCATTTTTTTCTTTTCTTTTTAAATACTTTTGAAAGTCTGGTGTAAACTCACACTTAAAAATATCATTCTGGCCACAGACAAGGCATTGGTTCAAAGCCAGATGTAGGAGACAAATTCTTTGCTTACAGAAACCTATTTAGACCATCGAAAACCATAATAGAAGAAATATATTAATGGAGAAAAAATGTTAAATGTAGGTGGAAATAATTTCTTGCTGCGGCACGATGGAAAATCTTTTTAAAACAAAGGAATAGCACATCAAAAGAGTCTACAAAGAAACATATACATTTGGGTGGTACGAAAAGTGTGCATCTTCTCGCAACAGGGATTTTTTTTTTCTCTGAATTTAACTAAGCATTATTTTTATACCCATTTACACCTGTTTCAGGGAACAAAATACTTGGTCTAATCTACTATTTACTGTTTTGGAGTTGAGGCCATCATCAGAAAGGACAAGTTTCTCATTTATTTATCTATTTTTTTACTTTTGTTGTTTTCAATATTATAATGTTTTACTTTTTTTCCTACCTATGTTATAGGGCTCCTTAAAATAGAACTATGTATTTTGTAATGTATTTTGTATGTATTTTATAATTATTTTCTAATTCATTTTCATAATTACTACCTCCAACTATATCTTTTTCTTACATTTTCTTAAGGTTAGGGTTATGAACCCGTAAAGGTTGCCTTTAGGCTAAGGGCCATGGCTAGGCTGTTGAAATGGGTTAGAAATAAAAGAAAGTCAACATGCAGGCACACAGTTATGCATACACTTTGCACATACACAGTGCCTTTATATTATTAATATAATTCAAAATAACTGTTCTACTAAGACAACAGGCTAAATATTGTTTCAGTCACAGCAAAATCGGGTTTAGCAGCCATACTTTTTTAGGATTGGTCAGGATTTTCTTTGTTTAAATATAAAGCTATATCAGCACATTTTATATCTTACTTGAGGGCAGTGCTAATTTTAAATATGTGGGCTATTATTAATTCAGATTGTAAAGGCTTTTTAAGGTCATAAGTTTTATCAAGCAGCCTGGTGGAGACCGGGGACTTGCCCAGTTCAAACTAAAGGTCCAAAGTCAGCATGCATGATTTAAACATATCTAAATAGCAAATGGTGAGAGACGGACAGAGTAATGCACAAGAAGAAAACCTAGGAGGATACTTATTAAAGTGAAGAGGGGTTTGGCTTGTCTTTAAAATTACTTTTCCTCTTAAAACTGTCTCTTCATCTGCTTCTCTCCAGATCCCTACTTGTTATTTGAAAACTGCTCTGTGGAAAACTATTCCATGCCTGCTCAGTCTATATCAGTCACACACCAAGACACACGCACAGAAAATACATTTCATCCTCAGTATCCAAAACAGCCAATGGCACTAGCAGGCATTTGCAACCTCGATCCATATTTCAATTTCAATCCTCTCAAGCTAACTAATTCAATACTTGTTGCCTTTCCTCACAAGGGATGAGCAATGCAAGAAATGAGCCCCTTTTCATGTTGCATCAATAAAACTCCCAATCAGAGACATTTCTGAGCAGTTTTTCTGTCTATATCAATTAAATCTAAGCTGGCCTCTACAAGAGAAGGTTATTATAAGCACAACATCCTAGGACATGCAGTTCTTGAATCATTGTGCAGTAAAGATGATTTTTTTTCCCCTCAAAAGTAATTTTTTGAAAACAATCACATGTATTTTTGAGGATCTACAAAGGACAGGCACTTCACAAACCTATTTGTACTTTTCTGAAGTTAACCTACATCTTTTCCTGCTCAACTGGAACTGGATGAGTTACTGGAGTGGGCAACGCTTGTGTTTTTGTATAACATTGATCAACCTAAAAGAGAGTACCGGTAACAGAAAATCACCAAAAACAGAAGCACCAAGAATATCTGCAAACATATTTGGTACAAATCCACAAAGATAGTTAAAGTGCAACAAAAAAAAAATTGTCCAAACTCCGAGGACCTGTATAAACTGTCTTTAATTAAGCAGATTAGATGAACGAAAACTTTATACAATGAACTTGTTTCCTATGCATTACAAATTGATATGATATTTCCAGTGGTTTTCCAGAGAAATTGAAAGTATAAATTATAATTGCAGTTTGTTTTTTCTGTTTTTTTAGCAGCTATACAAGTATGTATAAATCCCTCTGAATCTAAAAGACAAAGATTTTATGTTGGGTTGAAATGTCAGTCTCTTTCAGTGAATATGTTAGATAATACTGTGCATGCAAATTATATTGGTTAAAGACAGAAAACCCGGACAGCTCTAGTTTCATTTTAGACATTTAAAATATAAATAAGTACCCCTAAACGTATTTTACTTTAAAACTGAAAATTATCATCCCAAGAGGTGATTCGTTTAAAAAGTGAAGCCTCAGTAAATCTGAATAGGATTCAGTTTAGTCACCTTTTACGAACTATAGTAGTCTAGTGTCAATTATTTTGCACTTGTGGCCAGAGAGTAGGATGTTAAGAGACAAGAAGGATTCCCCTCTGCTGAACACCTCTGCGCTCCCACCCGCAGTGAGACGGATTTGGTGGATTGTCACATCTTTTATCAGAGCACCTAACTGGATGTTCCTCCACTGACCGATTACTCCCTAGAATGTGAATCTGCCACTTCCTTTGTTAAAAGGACCTTCAAAAAGGTTCACTGACTGAAGAACACAAGAATTTGAAGTCCAGAATGCTCTGCACTGACTCTTAGGCCAATTTATGTCCACAACATTAATGGCTTCATCATTCTACTAAAACAATGGTAAAAAGGGTCCTGAGATCCTGGAAGTGACAGCAAACAACAACCTCCAAATGTATTTCAGACAATTATTTCATACAAACAGTACAGAAAACAACATACAGACAAAATTATATCAGGTTACAGGCCCATTATCCAGGGTATTTCTATATAAACATAGACATATACATTAAAGGTATTTTCAAAAATATACTAAGCCCCAGAAGAAGTGCAAGTTCACTATTGCTTCTTCTTGGTTCTTCGGAAATTTGTTCAAACTGTCATCAGAATGATGACAGTTTGAACAAACTGCTCTGGGCATTTTGTAAAAATTAATTTCTAGATAACTGAACCAGATTCACAAAACCCATGCACAAACACAGTTTTAAAAATCGCAAATCGCCACACAGAAATAGAAAAGAGCTAATATTATGTCAACAAAAATTCCAGGTGTTGAAAAATGTAAAGGCCAAACTTTTACTTATCAGGCTTCTCTCCTGATGGACCAACTATCAGTTATAGTCTGTGAGACAGACACTCTGTATACTTTTGAGGCTATAGGCATAACACTTTCCTTTTTGATAAAGCTTATAGTTAAATGGCTCAGGTTATGCTAAGCTCTCTATAGTTATGTTGCTACAGTAGCAGCCATTCAGAATAGCCCTTCCCATAAGCCAGCTGAATAGCAGCAAAATCCCCTCAACTTCCAGCCATTGGCCTTCTCACGGCCATGCATATGTTTTTATTCTGACTCCACCCTTTCACTGAATTACAAGGTCTGACCAGGAGAAGATGCTTCTCTTTAGATTTTAATGTCCACAAATCATGACAGAAAGAATATTTTAGATGTTTAAAAAGGAATTTTAGGTGACTAGCCAATGACCCATCAAGGAAAGTGGGGACATTTTGAATGGCTTCTACTGTATATGCTTAGGCTAAGGAAAACATGGGGACTACTTTTCATGATTCTGCTTCATTTCACTTCTTTACTAAATTTCATTTCAAGTTATGGTTTGGTTGAAGGGTGGTAGGTGTGCTCATTCTTACTGACACCTCTAACACACATAGATACAATATACCTAATTTTGGATAGATTGCACCTATATATTTTCACACCACCTTATTTCAATATGTGCAAACAAGGTTTTACTGTGCAAAGAACATTATTTACCACAAATCATGCTCACTTTAAGAATAACTGATGTGCACATAGTTTGTGCACAGTGCTTTGTGATTTTTCAACTGTGCAAACCATAAATATCTGACTTAACATTTGCTGGAGTTGTAAAAAAAAGGTAAAACTGTACAATGGAGATCAATTATGTGATTTATGGTTTTATAAAGTTGATTATTTTAATTTTGTTCAAAGCTTGGTACCACTTGCAATTACAATCAGTAGGCAAATCAGATTTAAATGGTTTATTAAAACACAGGGGAGGAATCTTCCCTGGCAGGAATGCAGGACAACCAGGCAGTGCATCGTCTGCCGTTAGGTGGTGAATCAGATTCGGAGATTGTGCTGCTCGAAGGAGACTTAAGCCCCTGTCACACCTTGAAGATTTAGAGAGCGTATGACGGATGTACGAAAAATCTGGCAAAAACGCTGGCATACGTTGGATACATTATGGGTAAGTTTTGTATAAGGTATTAGCACGCTGAAGTATGCTGAAGCACGATGAAACACGCTGGCACACGTCAACATACAGCAAGTACAACGAGAAATTTTAAGCATGCTCAAAATTTCCCCGACATATGCCAGCATATGCCATACATGAGGCATAAGTTACAAATAACTTATCTGTTTTTGACATACGTTAAGTGTTAGTTAGTCATAAGTTGTGGTGTCCAGTTTATCCAAAACATATGAGTAACTTGTGCTTAACTTAAAAATTAGTTATTTCCAACGCATATCAACGTATCTGAAGTGTTCCAGATGACAGCTGAACCTGTTTTTTTACTTACAGCTACTTTATAATGGCATATTGGCAGCGTTTTGGTATAAAAGGTGGTTCACAGGAGGAAACCGTCAGTACTCCTCCAGACTTTATCCCCATCATAGGGTCAGTGTGAAGGTGAGTGTGATGGATCCTCCCTGCGTTCACGTCCAAGGCCATGACCAACAAACTTCCTAACAGACATGACAATGAATCTGCTGTGACTGCAAACCTTCTTTGTTTTTTCTTATTATTTATTTAATCTTTTTTTTTTTTGTCAGGTGGGCGGTAAATAGCATCTAGGTTAAAACCGAGATTAAAGAAATCTTTTTATGCAGGCTGGACACCTCCGGACGCATTGCTGCTCCCCTTAGGACACTGGCTTGTGCATCATTTCATGGGCATTACATTGCCATGCATTATGCATATTAGGCTGTGGTTGGAGTTAATTTCTGGACTCGTTATGAATACGCTATGTATATGCCCAAAATTGAAAAAATACATTGAAAGTTCAGCATATGCCAGCATTTTAGCAGATTCTGGGACGTCGGGCATATGCTGTTTAAATTGGCGAGGTGTGACAGGGCTCTTGCAGATTGCACCCAGCAGAAACACTTGGAGGGAGTTAGCAGGGCTTGACGGGAGAACTGATTCGGGGGCCAGAGCTGATTCTGTCTGCAGAAGATGGTGTTTACCAGATCCAGACAGCGTTGGAGGGTGATCCTGGTTTGACCAGTAGATTTACTGCAGGTGGAATGGATCACACCAGCCAGGAACAGAGCGCCAGATAAGTAAGTATTTGGTTGTAGGGGTGGAGTTTCCAGAGCTTGTCAAGATCAGGAACTAGTGAACAGATCTCCTGAAATAAAGTTCAGGACAGGTAAGCAATTATTATCAAAGGTAACAGAGATCACAACAGGTTTGGCTTGAGATTTACCATTGTTTTTGTTTTTCTACTTTTATCATCAACATAGGTTGCTCTGTTCAAGTTATGCTGACAGTTTAACTCTGGTGTTCCTTATTTATGCCTTTTTACAGATCCTGCCAGTTAGGTTATTTTCACTGCCAAAGTGCTACACTGGGATGGAACCAAAAAAAAAATCCTAATCCTTTCAACTTTATTTTTATCAAATGAGCCTATACCGACCTATGTTTAAGCCTCCACATATTTAGGTACCAGTTTTCTGATGCTCATTTCCTGCTTGAACAAGAATGATGAGCTGCTATCCTTAATTTCAGACTTTACTTTTTTTTTACTCTGGCAAACGGAAAACCAAGCTGGTAAGAACGACAAATTTTGCAGGCTTAAATGACGACAGCTTTACGATGCCTGAGCGGCCCCCATGACTCCATTCCTGTCAGATTCTATTAGTTTGGCCTCCACCATGTGTTTAAATTTGCTCTCAGCCTATTTCCAGCATTTACAGAAGTGCCTCCTGTAAATAAACCAAATGGCTGCATCTTTTACTTTATGAAGCAGGGGCCTCTGGGCAGCTTGGTGCTTCTGTGTAAAGAACGCCAAACATTATGGTTGTGGGGTTCAATATTCAGCTTCCAGCTGAAAGGACACAGCCGACTAGGGGGAGATATTGACACACATTGTTGTCAGAGTTTAAATTTGAGTAGTGTTTAAGAACTTACAAGCAGCTAAGCGAGAAGAGCATTTTTCAAATCAAGACAAGTGGTCTCCACTTCCACTCCACACACACACACACACACACACACACACTTCAGTAAACAGAAACAGTGTGTCTGGCAGCCAGCTGCCAGGTGGAAGTATACGCAAAGGCCACCTGTCTAATAACTGCTTTTGATGAATACAGCACAGAAGCTTAAAAAAGGACCATCTGCTCTGTCCCCTACTCATCTTGGTAATTTACAATTTATTTTCATAGTTTGAGTTTCATTCATTTTTACCTCACATTAAAAATCTGAAATTTCTGTTTATAAATATAGTCTATAAAAAGAGTGGATTATTTGAAAAAAGGAATCATAGAATGATAGAAAACTCGGAAAACTAAATTGTTTTGACAAATACATTACATGGCACACTGTAGCTAATATGGTCTATAGTTGGCCATTGTAGCATTTTAACACATTTAACACATTGGATTATCTAAATACAAAAATTACTTAGAAGACATGCAGAAAGATGTATGTAAAAACTTTTTGCACACACAAATAAATAATATTTCTAACTCTCATCACTGAAACAATCCTGACAATGTTTTGTATACAAGCAAATATTTTTCTGAATCATTTTCAGACATTTAAACTATTTTTTATTCTTTTTTTTTATGCAACCTTGACAGTGGACTATAGTGACCCAAAGTTTGCATTGCACAATTATCTGTGGTTGCAGTTAGTCATTTATGACTGATGCTATTTTTCTGCTTTTTAAGACCAAAATATTTTCTTTGTCCAGCTGCTGATCAAAAAAAATACGGAAAGTAAATCTAAGAAAATTCCATCCATAGAGCCAAGTTCAACATGCAAGATGTTAAACCAAGGTTTATGCTAAATCAGTCAACATTTACAGAAAACGACATGATACTGTTCCATAGATACATTATTAGTTTGCTTTTAAAAGTATATCTCTTCACAGGGTACCAAAATGCCTCCCCTGAATGTATGTTTAGTTTCTAAGAATCCAACTTAGGGGTCTTCACAACAGAAAAGCAAATTGTATTTGAAAGAGGATCTTTAGAAAATCATCCCTGCAGTATTGTGTTCATATGGAGAGGAAACATTTCAGAGAAGAAAACAATCCAGGGGTCGAAATAACTCTCTCCCTCTCTTGTTTAATAAACTGCCAGATTCTTCTCTCCTTTTTTGTCTGTATGTCTAATTTTCCCTGCTTTGGACTAAAAAGAAAACAAAAAATTAAGTTTAAAGTAAAATGTAAAAAGGTATAGAGGATGATATTTTATTTGAGGGTGCATCATCTAAATAAGTGGTCCTCCTAATTGTCAATCATTCTGGTGATATGTTTACATAAGCCATCCTATATGCTTGTCCTGTTAGCTATCTTTTTCTGGGTTCTTTAAAATTGGTCGAGGGTCATTAGAGAAAAAAATGTCTACAAAGTGTATGAGAAGAAAAGAAAGGCATCAGAAGAGGCAGATATATCCCAGAATGCTTTGCCTGGAGAGCTCTCCTCGCAAAGCATTATGGGATTTGCTTTCACAGCATCCCACTGTCGCCATAGGCAGTCGCTACCTGACAATGCTCAGACAGATGTGGGATCGGTATTTGTGACTGGCTGATGCTCAGGGCCTAGCTGCAAAAGATCAGATCCCATCTTCATTTTATTTGCAATGGACGCTGAACCCTGGAAGGTTCACCACTTAAAACGCATAGTTCGCAACGATGGAAATAATGCAGCAGTGGGTACTTCCAATACTTAAACTGTGCAGCTGGACCTCTTTACACTCCTTGATGCTGTCTTCTATGAACTTTGCACGTAAATCAGAGCATAGGTCTGTTCCCATTCCAAAGTAAACACAGAAACATCTTCAGGGTAAGAAATGTTTTAATTAGAAAATTTCAAAAGAATGTTTAATTGGAATGAAGGCATATTTAATGCATTGAAATGGTATTTTCCGGTAAGTGCTTAGTTGATGAGCACTGAATTGAATCTGATCTCCAATAATCTGTTGGATTTTAGCAGCTGTGAAAAAAAAGCATCCTGAAGGTCACACAGTGACAGTAATACAGTCACTATAGACTATGTTCCTTTAGACCTTCAATGAGAAATATTAAAAGTCTTATGAGCAAAGCATGATTTTATATATATATATATATATATATATATATATATATATAT
>NW_015151570.1:39898-51279 GCF_000732505.1 Cyprinodon variegatus | reverse complement strand
ATATATATATATATATATATTCTTTTTTTTTTCAGAACAAACTACTTTTGTGTAGAGTAATATCAGATGTCAAATTTTCATTACATTTCACTCCTGTTCACGACATTTAAATTAATTCTGCTTTGAAGGCTGAGAAACAGTATATTGCAGCTGTTGAAGGTAGAGCCAATTTGCACTGCCTCACATTGTGTTAAACTGAAGCTGTGCTTTAAACTTCAATAGTTTTATTCATCATTCCAGTGAGGCTGGTAACTGTGTATGGAAAAAGTCTGCTAAAGCATTTTGCACATCAGATTGACAAAGGACTTACGGTTTTGCTTTAAAACCTTTTTAGATTTACTAAAAAAGGCAAATCATCTTATGTCATTATCCTGAACTGGCTGTGTTCTCTGGGGGGTCTCCTTCATAATAGAGGTGTTGCTCCCACTCAGCAGCTCTCACCTGCTTTTTAAACACCATCAAGGCACAACTTAAGAGGACCAGAAGGACTCCTGATTATTAGCAGATTGTCTAACTTTGTCATGGTGATGAAGTTCGCTCAGCTGCTATGCTCTGAGTGTTTTCCTGTGATTGCTGGGTGTCTTTCTGACCTTGGGCCACCTACCCCTGAGCCTTCTCTGGACTATCAAGTCAGTTTCTTGTTCTGTTCAAAGCAACATGTACCTGCCAAATTATCAGGTGGAGACCAATAACTTTTTACATCATTAGTAACCAATATGAGTCAAGCAAGATAGAATATGAATATTCTCAATTTAAAAGTGGAGACACAATGTCAAGCTCCTCTTGTGTAGATCTGATCTCTTTGTAGTCTAGTTTTAGGATAATAAGTCCAGAAAGAACGAAGGCAAGTGTGTTCCTACAATACTTCAGAATTATGTACTTTAGAATTAAACAAGCCTTTTTTTATTGTGGGCTGCACAGTAGCACAGTTTGTAGCAATGTTGCATTGCAGCAAGAAGGCTCCGGGTTGATTCCCGACGTCTTTCTGCTTGGAGTTTGCATATTCTCCTAGTGCATGTGTGGATTCTCTCTGGGTACTCTGGCTGTTATGTTAATTGGCTAATCTAAATTGTCCTTAGCTGTGAGTGTGCGTGTATGGGAATGGTTTTATGTCTGTGTGTCTCTATACTGCACTGCGAGTGTGACCTGTCCAGGGTGTACCCCGCCTTTCGCCCATAGCCTTCCAGAGATAGACACCATCCCCACCGTGACCCTGGCAGAATAAGTGGGAGAAGACGGCTGGATTTTTCTATTGTGAAATAAATCTGGTAATTACTTAACTTAATGACTCTTATTGTATTTTGGTCAAAGTTAAAATTCTGAATTGAGAAAAGTCATTCCTTACATTTTTTATATTTTGTTTTCAATGAGCAAAACTATCTGTACTCTTGATCGACTGTTGCCTCAGCTTTCTAATTTTTATTATTAAATTTATTATTTTTCTGTTCCATCTGTAAGAGTCTGGCTGTTTTCTTGACATGAAGAAAGATGTGGCTTAAAACTTTGGTCAGAATGTTTCCTACACGGCCAAAGATGTGTCATATTATGAACGCCGGCATCATTTCTGTTTCTCAAGTAGTGTCACTCTTACTGTGTCGTTTATAGATGGATGACAGCAAGGCTGATAACAGAGCTCTGTATCACTGTGTGTCATAGTGACACGAGACCAATTGATGCACTTGTCATTAATATTGTAGATACAAAGTCCTTGAGGGTAAAGGCATTTTTTACATTCAGGTTGATCAAGACAAAACTGTTTTAAGCACCCTTAGAGAGAAATAATTTATAAAAGAGAATGCATATCTTATCTTATAAAAAATGGATGAGATTCAATCTGGAAAAGTGATGTAAAAATATAAAAAATATATATTTTTATGTTACTAATCATTACTTATCCAATGAAGATGGAAAATAAAAAACTAGACTGGACAAGGTCAAATTAATACATAGATCTAAATGGGTATAAAGTTATCTGGGTTTTTAAGTTCTCATATAGCCTTTCTAGCTTAATGTACTATACATGGGTTGGTTAGTATTTTCTTGTCCATGGGAAACTATATGTACTACTGTTTCTTTAGGTTTAGGGGTTAGGGTAAGGGATGGGTTAGTGGTACATTTTTGGAAGTTCCTGCAATGGCCTGTCATGAACATCGCATGTCAGTTACTGATGAGAGGGTTATCCCCAATGCCTCAGTATGTGACGCGCAGGGGGCTTGACCAAGTGTCAAATTGTGACAAGTTGGGAGTGAGATTGTATTTGGTTGACAGTTACCTTTTGTATCTCTATTTCCTTCTGTATGTCCACTTTGTCTCTTTGAACCCCAGTTGGCCTCAGCAGATAGCCACTCACACCGAGTCTGGTTCTGCAGGATGATTCTTGTTTGAGAATTGAGATTGAATAGAGATTGTTTTTGAGTCAATGAGTCGATGTAATCAGCTGGTTTTCCTTAGATAGAAAACTTTGACCCAATCTGACTGTATGATCTGATTGAATTTTCTCTGTAAAGTGCCTTGAGTTGACACCTTTTGTAAATTGAAGCTATATACATAAATAAAATTTTATTGATGCATTTCCTCTTTGATTCATTGTTTATTATTTTTTATTGGCAGCATACACCTTGCCCAGGGACAACAGTTGAAAACTAGCTTCATAGCTAGTACTGACACACTTACAGAAATGTTCATGTTTACTGTCTCTGACAAATAAAAAATTAAATAAATCAAATAAACACGCATAAGATGAATAAGAAGAAACACAATATAATCTACTTGTATGGGAAAATTACAAGCTGTATGTTTAAAAGTAAGTTTTGTTTAGTTTTTTTGTTTTAATTTGTGCATTCATATACCTTTTCCTTTTGTTACTGCTCACAGTGGGAGCATCTCAATATCTAAAAATAAAATCCATCCTGCCATACAGAAGCTACTATAGTTTTTATTGAAACAAAAATCCAAAGGGAAAACTGTCATTTTGTTCCGTTTTGCCACAGCAAAACCTAACAAAACACTTCACACAAGACTGCATTAGTATATTTTTGGGCATATGTTGAATTGGATAATTAAAGCTCTGCAGTAAGAGGTGGCTGGGAAATCAGTTGTACACAACACTGAGGAAAAATTTAATGTGAAACTATATTTGAAAATATGTCCACATCCAAATTGGGGATAAAGCATATGTCATATAGATACATTCTTGTCCCTTGCAGTCTCTGTTTCTACGACAGAGGATTAAACAAGGGTTTAAGGGTAGGCAACCTCAAAATAAGATTTCTGTGTACGTCTTAATTAAATGTTTTAGAGAGGTGGATCAACATTTAGCCACGCTATGAAAAGAGTGGCATGCAGTGTTATTTTTGTGGCAAATATTAGGAGGCTGCAGATATTAAGCTGCCATTTGTGGGTAGTTGTCAGCGTGGAGCATCCTGTCAAATTCAGTGTTTTACAGAGATATTCCTAACATGATTTTTGCTTCTGAAGAATCAAATCACATTCATCAAACTTCAACAAAAGCACTTGGGATGTGTTTTGAATTTACTGTGAAGCTCATCCAAGAAGGATGTTTGGTCTAATATTCATTCCAAATTAAAAATAGACACAAAAAAAGACAGAGGAGGAATCTGGCAGTTGAATAAAGAAGAAAGGGAGAAAGTTGTTCTGAGACCTGGATTGTTTTCTTCTCTGGAATGTTTGATCTCCAGAGGAACGCAATGCAACAGGGATGATTTTCTAAAGATTTTCTTATGAATGGAATTTGCTTTTCTGTTATGAAGAGCAGCCATGTGTTTCCACCATTTAGAGTTATGTACATTTGTGTTGACATCTCTTATTGGTGCTCCAGTGCTGAGGATAATAATACCAGCTTTATTTCCAGCTTGTTGTTGTACGTCCTAACATGATTCATAATTCTCACAGCCGGTGGGATGTTTCGGTCCAGGAAATTGCATTATCCCTGCTCACTCCACAGGTCTGGCACCGTGTTTGGCCATGGCTCAGCTGTGGAGTTTAATGCAATAATAAATAAATAAGCATGTGGCTGGGAGGAAGAAAAGTACCCTTGGGGACAAACTGAAAAAAAAATTGAGGAGGTTTAATTAAAGCTAGAAACCACATTCCTCCACACAGATGTGAAAAGCTGTACAAAATCTGCAGTCTTTTGTGTGTTTTTTTGCACACTTTGTTTGCCATTATACTTTTTTGCATGCATAAAGGTGTGTCCAAGTCAACTATACAAAGGCATCTTCATGTGGATCGTTACTGATGTGTTTGCAAGTGTCTACAGTACACAGGTAGGAAATGCAAGCTTAGAATAATCCCCTGTGGTATTCAGATAAGAGCGGCTAAATTCCTTCATCACACAGGTGTGTAACCTTGCTGACAGCAGGAAGGGAGCTGTTTTGTTTTTTGAGTGCTTCTCCTCCAATAAACCAGCTATCACACTCCGTACAGGCACTGTAAAATGACTCGCTGTATGCCGCTACATTTTTGTTACACTATTTTCAGCTAAAATGATTGAACTGCCAGTCTCTTTGTAATTACCTGAGGGGTGCAGGCAACGGCACAGCTAGTAAAAAGGCTGATGAGGGAGTATTGAATTTGCACTTCAATTAGAGTGCTTATAAAGTGTGGATTACACAAGGACTCTGGGGCCAGAGCTCTCACTCAATTACCACAGTGTGCTTTGGGAGAAGGGACAACGGGGAAGGGAGGACAATGAGGTTAAGGAGCAAGGTGGCAAAGAAAAACAAAGGAGATATTGGCCAATATAGACAAAGCCTATGTCTGAAGAAGATCGATAATTGGTAAACTAATAACAAGGTAAAACAAATGAAATGATTTTAAGTATTTAAATCCCATTTAATAATTTACAGCTAAAAGCAAGGAGACATCACTAATTACACCATCCGATATTTCAGTGTTTGATTTGCATCAATTATCATTTGCATGTTTTGTCTAAAACAGTTTCCTCCCAGGAAAGGTAGAACAAAGGTTTTTGGGGGGGGTTTTCAGAAGAAAAGGAAAAAAATCAACAAAATGTCTCAATCCACGAAAAAATTCTCAAATGGATTATTGAGCCAATGAGAGAAAATCACCATTCATTTAGAGTGGATTTGTCTGCAAAGCAGTGATAAACGACATCTTCCTTTTTCTCTCGACTTGGCTTCTCATTTCTTTGAAAAGATGCTTGAAGGACGTGTGCTTTAAGAGTAAAACAGGGCTGTTGACAAAGAAGAGAGAGGAGGTTCCCGTTTAGTTCATTCATGTATGAGGACAATGTGAGAAGATGTAAAAAGTGAATCATTTATTGTTATAGACTCTTAAAAACAAATCTGCTTTGATTTAATTGGTTGCCAATTTCAAAACAAAAAAATGTCCAGCCAACACAAAGAGTTTTATCATCTTTTCTCACACTTTGAAATCTGGTTTACTGTGAAATAAGCCATACAAGGAAACTCTGCAAACACATTACAACACCTTTTGTAAAATAAGAAAGATGCCTGAATTTAATATGAAATTCCTGTGCTTGCACAACCACTAAGTTGATGCTAATTGGTTTTGTGGGTGAGTCTTGAAAGCAAAAAAAGGAATCCTAATGTGTCACTGCAGAGAGGGGATTTTATATCTCCACATGCTTTTAATCTCTATGACTCCAGCCTTTTTCACTCTGCTTAGATCATATGCTTCCCTTCTACCTTTCACTCCCTTACGCTAACTCTCATTTTCACTGTCAACAAAGACAGAGCAGCTTTCCCACAGGCCCTAAAGGAATCTCTCACACTGCACTCACATAATCACTTCAGACCCGCCTGTTTAGGCCGACATCTCCAGTGGGACTCACCAGCCGCGAGCCAAATCAGACCTCTGAGTGGAGAAAAGAAAAGGTAAAAAGAAAGAGCATCAACAGAAACAGAGAAGAACATCACCAGCGTGGCCTTTGGCGGCTGGATGTCACTCTCCTCTCTCAGGTAGGAGACAATGAAGATTAAAGGCTTTTAAGAAGATTCCTTTGGCACCAAACCTTTTAGACTTTATCGGTTTGGGGAGAAGTTCACATTCACTCATCATGTACTCTTACTAGCTTAGTTTCCATCCAGAAATGTCATGTAAATTTTGAAGAGACTTTTAGAAAGTCAAAAAAAGAATATGCAATGCCTCATTTTCATCCTAGGTGATGCAAAGCGTAATGTTACGCCTGGCTGTAAAAAACAGTAGGTAGAAGTAGTAAAATATTACGGACCAAATATCTTTGGTCAGTAATAGTTTGCTCTAGTAATGGAGCAAGGTTTTAATGGATGAGTTGTACTTATTTTATGATGTCACCTAGTTTTAGCAATGGTACATGCCATCTGCAGTAGTCTGTTTCAAACGCTTAGATTCACAACGTTATGTGAAGCTAACTCAGAACTTATTTGACAGATGTGTTTCCATCTCCTCTATAGCACATCTACCCTTTCAAAAAAGTTTTTAAAAAACCCACCTTTAACAAACAAAAACGTTTGTTACGAAATTTAATTGGTCAATTGAAACTTAGATGTTTTGATCAAGCTCTAAATAAGCATTTTCAAACATTGATGGAGAAACATGCTAATCGAAACAATATAAAAATGATGCAAGTGTTGTAACTACACTTGCTGGCAATAAACTTACAGTTTGGTAATGAAAAGAATGTTTGTTTTTTTACTTTGATAATACCATTGGATTTATATTTGCAAGTAGAATATAGTTGTTGGCTGAGCAGTAGAACTGAAATTGTGGGTTATGACCATGGAAAATTTGCCAAATCCTTTCAGTAGGGACAGCCTGAAAGTGTTTGGATTGCATTTTCCTCTCTAGGCAAACAAAACTCATCATCACTGGAGGCAATCTAAATACAAGGATACGCAGATGATAATCTGCACTCACTGCTAAGCTTATATCTCCACGACTGTGTTGATTGTTTCTCCTAGGCCACATTCATACTGCTGGTCGAGTCCAGAGATTTATCCAGGGAAAAGCTAAAGATAGAAAATTCATGCTTTTTTTAACACAAATTTTATCATGCATTGGAAATCCTGCTATTGGAAGCATCTTGCAAATAACAATGCAGAAGTGAGACAACCAAAGCATTTTGTAACTACACCTGAATTCACCTGCTAGATATATGAAGCATAGAAACTGTTCAGTTTCCCAGCATAATATTGATTTCAAAACACAAATCAAAACTGTTTTTAAAGGGAGGAAGCAATCTAGATTCCAGGAAAGCCTCCCCAAAGCTCTGATATCAGGTCTATTGATATTTTGCATGCTCTGCTCAACAGTTCAGTCTTTGCTTGGAATAACATCCAAGTTTGACAAATTACAACTTCAGCTAAAAAATTTAATAGAATTAAAATTTTATTGCCATTACACTATCACAAGTAGGCCTACAAAGCAACAAAATTAACTCTCTGCATTTAACCCATCCCCTTTGGGGAGCAGTGGGCTGCCACCGTGCGGCACCCGGAGAGGAGTGTGAGGTTAAGGGTCTTGATCAGAACCTCATAATATATACTTTGGGGATCGAACCAGGTACTTGCAACCTCCTCAGAGCACGAGCGCACTGCTCTAACCACTAAGCCATCACTCCTCCAATATAAAATGCAGTCAAATATTTAGAAAAAATTATGGTTTGTTATTAGCTACAATAAGCATGTGATTAAAGCAGAGCTTGGTAAGATGACTTAAACCAAACAGCAGCAGGGATATTCATACTAATCATAGTTATTAGACTTTGCATATATATTTTTGACCCCTTATAAGATTTGAAGACCCAATGGGATATAGAGCTTCTTCAAGTAATATCAAAGAAGGTAGTTTTAATGACATGTTTAATGACTTCTTACCCAGGCAAATGGGCTTTATCCATCACCGTATGAGCAGTCAGGAAAAAATTTTCTTTCAACTCAAATTAGAGGAATCCTTTGGAAACCAAAATATCTTAAAATCTCAAAATTAGGTTCTTTTTATCCAAAGTAGACAAATAAAATGGAAATGTTGATGTGTGCTATCCTGCAAATGTCACACTCGGCAAGACTGGAATTAAATCAAATCGTCAAGATGGCTCCTACAATTGGAAGCAGCTGACAGTTAAAGGAATTAAGGGTTGAGTTAATAATTTGAAGTCAACCAGACAGATGGTATCTTTGCAATTTTTTGAGGCATTTTATTCATTTCTGATTTTTCTTTAAATGCCACGCAAATAAATTTCATATACACTAATAATTAGTCATGATTCAAATAACATATCCTGTCTGCTAGAATTTATTGCCTATATTAACCTCGCTTTTGAAATCTTAATTAAGAAGTCTACTATAAAATGTTTGATACACATTGGAGAATGAAATATGCTTGTTTTTCTCGTTCCTTCAGAGGCTGAGTTATGCAGCCCAATTTGACTGACTCGGAAAGTTAATTTCCCCTCCAGTGTTGACTTGCATGGGAATATTTGCATAGTAAAGTGTCATATAGAAGCTGAAAGGCTTTCAGGGTAAAACAGTTTAAAACGCTACAGCTCAAAAAAAGTGCAAATATGGAGGCAAGCATTTTATTGTATCTTATTTTAATTTTAAATTATGGCAACAAAGAGGTTTTTTTAACTGTATTTTAATTGGATTTTTAAAAAAAAGGATATGAAGAGGGAATTTTTTTTTTTATCTGAAGTGGCACTGCTTGGTTCAACCTTAGGTAATAAAATATATTGTTGAATTACCTCTATGGATTTATATGGTACACATTTTTTAAATGATCAAATTACACACATTCTATATATTTATTATGTGAAAGTTCCAATACATCTCATTGAAGGTTCTTATTTCCATTCTTGGCAACAGGAATGTTTTGTCAACAATTTGGGTAAGTGAGAAAGGAAATCCTCCTCTGGTCTTTTCTTTAAATCTTTATCTGTTAACAAAATGTGCAATAATACTCATTTGCAGCAAGAAAAACTACTATTTATGAGAAAATCCTTAAAGGAGACTGTTATCATGTTGCATACTTAAACAATATAAAACTAGCCTAACTTTCTTTCAAAAAGAGGCAACAAGTTTTGAACATAAAGCAAAACAAATATCTAATGTTTGTGTCAATAAGCAAAGAAAAATTTGACTATGATACAATTAAAATATATTACTGGTTCTCTGCAATAAGTACCTCTTTGTGTCTGTTTGTCTGCAGTAGTTGGCTTAAGGATGGATATGAGGCTTTAATGTGACTGGCTTTATTTCAGCTCCTTGGTGCCATTACACTGTTTTCAATTCCCAAAAGAAATAAACAAAAGGTATAAAAAAAATTTAAAAAAACATCTTCCAGGATACAGAAATCAATCAACACATACTTCATTTACCATCTCATTTAACCCTTCCCTCTGAGATTATGTGTAAAAAAAAATGGCATCTATCTCTCTTGTTTTCTGCATTCTGGCCTGCAGCTAAAGCTCAGTGGAAATATATAGAACATTTTATTTGTTCTCCTGATGTAGCTGGGCCATAATGACCTCAAAGCCACAGGTCAAAACATTTCTCGGTCCCTCTGTTCTCTAAATGAGGCTGCCTCTGGTCATTAGAGGAGCAGCGTTTTAAAAACAGAGAAAAACAGCCTGTGCGGTGGCCATTAAAGATGCCATCGACTTTTTAATTAAGTCTCATAGAGGGCCTATCAATGAGAGGGAGGTAATGAGCGAAGGTATAAAGCCAATCCCATCCCATTTCTATGTTCTTTGAGGCTTTAACAGATCTGTCTTCATTGTGAGCTTTCAGAGAAACTAAGCCTGGAACTGTAAAGATCTCTGCAGAAACTTGTCTACCTTCATATTGTGTGCTCTAATCTAAACACAGCCTCTTTAATTTTATAACATTAAGACCAAATCAGGCTTATGTATTTAAAACTTGTTTTCCCCTATATTTTTGTTGTATTTAACTGTATGGTTTGCAACTTTGTTTTGAACAGAGATAGCGTTTGTATTATTGAAATGTTTGATTAAAAAAAAACAAAAAAAAAACAAGAGATCTCCAGATAGACTTGAAAAAGAAATCTACATCCTGTCATGGATGAAAATAATCTAATCCCAACAACAGTGAACAGACATAAAGTAAGCTGTGATATTTGAATAAAGGAATAATGAATAATTAATATAATTATATTTGGTACAATAACCCTCCTGTAAGAACCCCATATTTATTTTTTCTGCAAAAGCAGGAGTAACAACACTTCATGTTGAATTTTAAATTTTAAATCAACATCGAACAGATCAAACAAAATACTTGTTGTTCTTTAAAGTGACAGATCCCAAAGCCTTTCATTTAGAATCTTGTTTTCAGGAGGATGTGTGCTTTGACAAAGAAGTGGGACCCAAAACTAATGTGTTCATTTTATAATATTTTCCTAATCTTGGGCATGTATATTTAGTTGTTAAATGTTAAACAATTACATGTTATTAAATTAGGAGTAACATAAAGGTGAAAGAAGTTTTTAAATCCCCAAGCAGCCTTTCTGTTGGACATCCGAGGATTCAGACAACTGCAGATTGAGGTATGGGTCTTCCATTTGACAATGTAATTTATACAACACAGCTTTCTTCTTTTTTTTACTTTATGGCAACACTTTAATGTTTAAGATCATCAGTGATGTAGAAATAAAGATATATACTGAGAAAATATCAGACAAAGAACACAAGAATGTTTCCAAATGGCCGTTAAAGGGCGAGAAGAAACTCTAAATCCGGAACAAGACAGATAATTTTTCAGGTTTGACCAGTGTGCCTCGTTCTGGCAGATTCAGATATGAGTTAGTGATACTTTGAGAGAGTATAATTGTTTTATTCCTTGAGTCCATCAGCACCAAAGAAAAAACCACTAGAGGCCTGTACCATGAAACAGGATCACTGGATTAGCAAGACAACTTCAGGTTTAACCCTGACTTTCCGGTACCACAAAGTTGGAAATCGTTCTTAGTGAGGCTAGTTACCATGGTAACATACTCTGAATGCCAAACCTCTGGGGCAGGCTCAGTATGGATCGGAATCTTAGGAAACGGTTCACTCGGCAACCAATCTGTCAAGTTTTGGTTGTGGTTTAGAGGACCCAAATGCAGAGGCAGAGAGGCTGAGGGGATTTTTTGTAGTTTGATGAAAGCAGTTAACAAAAGGCAGGAATCAAACAAAAAATGTAACACAGACCAGAACTATGGAGACATCAGGGGAAACCAAACACGAGGAGCCAGGGAGAGATGAGGTATGAAGACAAAAACATGAGAAGCCAGCAAAGACAAGGATCCACCAAAGAGTGACAGCAGAGGGAGAGTATACAGTTGTGTTCGAAATAATAGCAGTGCCTCAACAGCAGCAAGAAAATCACTTGTTTTATTAACAT
>NW_015151570.1:0-39482 GCF_000732505.1 Cyprinodon variegatus | reverse complement strand
AAACTACAACAAAATAGGAATTAAACCAATAAAACTAGGAAAACAATGGAGCAAAGTAAAGGACAACAGAACCAAAACCATGACACAATCAGCTGTTCGGCAAACAATGAGATGCCCTTTAATTGAAGACCTGATTTAATTCAGAGGGGAAAAGATTTGTTTTCTCCTGTATAAGGTCTCATTCACTGCTGGCATTAATTTCTTTCTTGTATAATTGTTATATGAAGATACATTAAAAAGAAAAAAAATGTGTAAGAAAATAAAGATCATTGCATTTATAGCAGCTGCTTCTGCTGCTTCAATTGCGTGTTGTGTGAAAGTAGCATAAAAGAAGGATTTATGCCATAGCAGGTGAGTACCTGGATTTCTGTGAAATTTCATATTCAAAGCATGAAAACCATGCGGTTAAATATACAAGTTGGCATATATATGTATATGACGTCTTGTTTGCTGTAACATTATAAATGAAAAAATGTTATACTGAAGCTGCATTGATAATAGTAAACCACCAAGTGAAAAAAAACATAAAGCAGAAGGCTGTAATGTTAGTGTGAAATGGATCATTGATCATGTAGAGCAAAGTGTCTGTATGAGACTGAAACAGATATGACACCAAGTTTAATTTAAGACTTCAAGGTATTTTTGTGCATTTCAGAACTTTCAAAGCAGAGCAGATTTTTAACCATTGTTTAGCTGCAGCTCAAAAATCAGGATGATTTCTGTCAGACTGATCACTTCTTGTATTAATAATGATGTAATTTTGGTATCAGCTTCCAGTTTTATTGTTGCCAAAACATTTTTTAATTAAAAAGTCCAACTAACCAGATGAAAGTATGTTTTAGTGTTTTATTTTTATCTGTTCACAAGTCCTTTTCACTCCCGAGGGGAACGCAATTAATATGCAGTATAGTGATTGGGATGCAGGCTCTGTTAAATGTCACTGTTGTGTAACTTGCGTATTTATGCATTCAGCAATCCTTTGCAAAGTTATTTGGCATCTCTTTCATGCTGCCACCGTGTTTGACTTTTAATTGAGACTTGTTTTTTCCTCTTTGTATTTCTGTAAGATAATTTTTTTTTTTATTCGTCACAGGAGCAATATGGCGCTCTATCTTCTACGCTCATGTTTCTGATTGGTCTGCTACCTTGAACCCACCCCTTTATATGTGCACCTTCACAGTTGGTTGATAACCAGCTTTGTGGTACAGCTGATCCTGATGCCCATTGTTGTGGATTGGTTAAACTGGATAGGCTGGGAGTTATTCTGCCATGTCGAGCTTGCTTTGTGATACAGGCCTCAGGGAAAGAGTTAGGGTGGAGTTAGGGAGTGGCAATAGCCACCCAATCATTAGCAAACCCTGTTGCCACCCCTTCAAGAAGATTTGCTTTTCCCAAGAGGACATAATTCACCACCTATAGGACAAGCTGTTCCCCTCTAAACCAGTGGGTTTCGGCAGAGATACTCTCTCAAAATTTGCATGTCCTACTTTGGCATTTCAATAGTGAGTATATAAAGCACAAACTGACAACAAAAATCAGATTTCAAGTAAAACTTGTTGATTCTCAGTTATGGCTTCAGATGTTTCACGCCTTACTCTTTAACCATAAGGGCTTCCATAATAAATCTTTGTGGGTAAACAAAGCTGACTTCACAGATGATCCCCAGAACTTGTAGCTGAACGAAAGGCATTCAATATACCTTTAATTTAGATGGAATGGACAAGTAAATATGTGTGTATGTTTATTGGCAACAAATTCAAGAAAGTCTAGTCTGTCTTTATTTGTTAAATACTGATGTTATGCTTGATCATTTTCCTGTTGGTACCATGTAAACTGACCCTGAACTAGTTCTGACACCTATCCATCTTTGTCCACAACTTGATCCCTGCCTAGACATTGCTGTGAAAATTGTCTTGCACCACCTCAGATTTCGTACATGAAAATTGGATTCAGTTGTATCAGAGTTGGAGGATGTTGTTGTGGACCAAAATGTAGAGTAAACAAGGCAGAGATTGTTCTTGCAGTTTTAATGGTTATGTAGATGGTACAAAAACCTAAATCAAGAAAAGACAGGCTGGGAACTCAGGAACCAAACACTAGAGAAGCTCAGCAGAAACACACAAGAAGAAGTGAAGAGAAGAGAATCTAGCCCTGAGGAACGACAGAGGAGAAGTATATATGGGAGACAGAACAAAGAGTGGAGTAATCGGTTAATTGGGAGCAGCTGTGGACAGAAGCAGCTAGAAAGGCACCATTGGGAAAGGAAAGGAGCACTAGGGGGCAACAAAAAGTAACCATGGAAAACAGGGTTTAATTGTAACTAGAAAAACAGTTAGAAAAGGCTAAAGGGGAATAAAACTAATTACTGCAAAATCAGGTATAACCGCAGGGGAGACTATAGGATAAAAGAAGAGACTGGAGATAACTGAAGCATGGAAGACATAACCTAAGAATAAGAGAATGAATAACTACCTAAAACTTGTTAAAACCAGAATTTTGTTCTTAAGGCCCACAAATCTGGAATACACTTGCAGTTATAAAAGTGCTAAAACCCTTGGTTTCTATAAATCAATATTTTAAAAAGGCATTTCTTTAGTGTATTTGACTGTACTATCTAAACGATATTAGTTAAGTTGTTAGTCTATTTTTAGTTCCATTATCTCTTTCAAAAATATTTTATCAATCATTCTTAATCTAATTCTCTTATTTTAATCTGACACTGTCAGGGTTTGGTTGAGGTTTGAGGACCAATATGCAGAAGCAGGGAGGCAGAGGTGAGTTTGCTGTTGATTTAATGAGTGGTTCACAAACAAATGAGGCAGGAATCCCAGAATCATAAAAATCCAACATGAAAAAAATAAATAAACCAGA
The DNA here is from genome assembly GCF_000732505.1 of Cyprinodon variegatus. Taxonomy (NCBI): domain Eukaryota; kingdom Metazoa; phylum Chordata; class Actinopteri; order Cyprinodontiformes; family Cyprinodontidae; genus Cyprinodon; species Cyprinodon variegatus. Next base: position 36,611 of record NW_015151570.1, on the reverse strand, counting down.
ACCACAGAGAAGTCAGAGGACAACAATCACAACACGGTTAGACACAGTTAGGTGTGGTTAGAAACAGCTAGATGAGGAACCAGCACTGATGAACTGCACAAGGAGAGTATTTATGGTAGACTGAACAAAGAGAGAACTAACGAGCAGATTGGGAGCAGGTGTGAAGAGAGCAACAAAGGAAGGAGCTAGGGAAAAGGAGATTAACACAAGAGGGTAACAGAGGGAAACAAATAAAAACCTTAGAACTGAAATATAACCAGAAACACAACAAAAAAAGAATAAAACCAATATAACTAGAAAACATGGAGCAAAGTTAAACTGAATACTCAAAAGAAAACATAACAGAACCAAGACTGTGACAGACACTTTAATTTTCTTTAACTATCTGTGTTGCCTCTGTGCCACTTTAATGTACTTTGCATTTTCTTTTCTTTCTCATGTACTGTACTTTAAATTGTCTTGCCATTGAAATGTGCTATATAAACAGTCTTGCCTAAAAAATAGTAAAGGGTCTCCAAGAAAAATAAGTCCTGATGGGGTTTAGTTCGACTAAGAAGAGATTAACATCAGAACTAAATCCAGATTTGGGTTTGTGTCCAAGATTTTTTTGAGAATGAAAATGCTAGAGTATAGCAACTAGGACTGAAACTAACAAATATTTTCTAATCGATTCATCTGTTGATTATTTTTCTAATTGATCAATTAATAATCAGATAGCAAAAGGTTCCTTAAAGAAGATTATTTGCAGAATCAAATCAGATAAAACTAAATCTTTTCCACTCCAGGAGTTCTGGATAGAGCATATTGACGGATGAAAAAAGTTTTTATCTGAAATTCAAAATATTTATATATCTTTTTTTAATGTGGTATAATTACTTCTCTAAGGTGGTTGCTCTGTCAGCCAAATGCATATTTTAGTCTATGTACTCTGTACATTTTACAATTAATCAATTAATGGAGCTTAGGCAGAAGTTAAACTGAAGAAACTGATTGCTTGCCCTGTTCTTTACTCCTGTTCATGCATATCTACGCATATGCCTATAAAATTCAGCGCTATTTTCCTGCTGAGGTCTGAGCGCCAAAGACCAAGAAATTGTACAAATAAATTTCTTCTAATTGTATTTTCTCTTTGTGAGTTTTTCAGATTTAACTAAATTAGTTAATGCTTGTTTCAATAGTCGATTAATCACAAATAATCAAAATCATTGTTTGTGCAACATTTTATTTTCTAGCACATGTTCAACAGACTTGTTTTGTCAAACAGGTAGAAAGCACTTTGGTTTGTTTATGTGATACTTGAGACTGGAGACAAAATGGGTCTAAGACCCAAGCTTCTGACCCAGATTTGCTTCAGCTACAATTTTTTTTCATAAGGAAACAGAGTTTAAATCCAGTTTTTGATTCCCTGTTTAAAGGAATCATTCAGGGGGGAGGTGGAGCTGGAGAAGGTTCACTCACCTCCCACATGGGGCAGGTCAATGTGACCTAAAATCTCCAAACATTCCATCCTGAATAGCGCTAAACGGACCTGACCTCCTTATCTCCAGTTGTAGTGACTGCTACAACTTCCAGCTAAATGAAGAGAAAATTTTTTCCTTATTTCGCTTCCATTATGAGCATCTTTATCAGACAAAAATAAACTACATTGTCTTTAGAAATAAGTTAATATTTATGAGGTCAAAAAATTATTTCTTTTTCAAACCAGCTCCAAACATTTAATACATTGTTGGACAAACATTTTGTTAAGGATTTTTCTTATATTTATAGGCACACTGTTTAACGCTTGGCCACTAGGGGTGCTAGACCTGTAACGGCCTGTATTTTCCTTCTACTAAACATCTGTCATGGTCCCCAGTTTTCTGACGCACATGCACAAAACACCGAGGAGACAGGTAGGGCAGTTTTGAGATAGTTTATTAAAAACAAAAAACAAAGACGGCACACAGAGTTTCTTCAGGGCGTCTGGAAACGAAGAGAGCGTGAGGCACAGTGCAACAGAGAGCGAGAGTTCATGGAAGTATGCGTACCATAAGAACGATAAAACTAAAAGGCTTACCACGTGAGACGTGAAAGAACCACCAGGGGGAGTGAGCGGAGGTCCGTAGGCAGGAAATTGAGGAGCTTGGTGACTGCCAAGCAGGAGGATTCTGGTTGGTGGAGGGTTAGTCAAGGCTTGGCTGACCAGTCTGCTCGGTGGCAGCAAGTGACACTCAGCTGAACGTTGCAGTGATAGAGCGCTGGCGTGAAGGCTTGAATCTCTCAGAGGTTGCGGAGTGGACCAGGAGCTGCTCGGCTTGGCAGAGATCTGTGACTCGCTGAAGGTGCTCCGAAGTGTGATTCGGACCCTAACAACCCCGTATGGCTAACAGGAGAAAAGCAAAGTCTGTGCCAGCACAGAATCCACCACAGCACCCTGACAGTATTGAAAATAATAACAAAGAGATATGACCGTACACTAGGACCAAAGTGTTAACTTAACAGTCAAATAATCCCTGTAAATGAATGTTACTTTCTTAAATAGAAATTTTGATGGCAAATTACCTTCAGAATAAATTAGTTTTGGATTGAAATTAAATTAACTTGTGTTGATGGATTTTTAATGCTAATAGTGACAGATTTTATTACAACATTGTGGGTCTTGTAATGGTAATATAAAAATATTACAAGCACAGCAAACTTATTTTTAGGATTTCTATAGGTTTGAATGTTAAATTTGAAGGTTAAATTCTCACATTAAAGAGAATTTAACCTGGAAAAATCTTTCAATTTCAGCCTGTTTCTTTACATTCTTATTTTTGTCTTTTGTTGTTCCAAACAAAAATACTTTTACATCATATAAGCGGATATACTACCTCAATCCTAAAACCATGAACAGTTATGTACTTTTGCCTCATGAGAGCAATAAGACACCACTTCTTACCCCGAATACTCTTTGATGAGAACTAAATCTTTGAATTCTTTAACTAGTCAGCAAAACACAGAAAAACAAGGTTTTTGGGGGGTTAGCAACATTAATCAGAGCTCCAGAAACTCCATTATTGGTAAAGTAATAGAGATCGACATTGATTGCAAGCTTCAGCTGTTTGCCTAATTGCAGATCTATGGGCAACATGGTCTCTCATTTACATATGTAAATCCTGAGCAGGCCAACAAAGCTGTTATTGGCAATGCTTCTGTTTGACTGCAGGCGGAAAAGAGGCTGTGGGGTGGTGAGAAATGGGTAATAAACAAACACATGGACTGATGCTGGAAAAAAAGAAGGTGAGAATCATTTCAAAAGATTCTCAAAAACATAAGTAACTGCCGCTTGGCATGCAAGTAAATAAAAGAACATGTTGCTCTCTGCTGTAGGTTAAACCTCTGAGCGCTCCAACAGATTGTCTGACATTTGCAGATGTCCTCAGAGTGACTTCCCTGCTAAGTTCAAGGACTCTCACACTCATGCTGATGTGCTCAGAAATGCACAGATGCTACCATGCCTGTGATTGCGATCTATGAGCATTACTGCTACTCTGTGTTACTAATTCATATAGACAGTTGGGGACAGTCAGAGCACGTCCCCAGTGCTTTAACAGCTTCCAGACAGCATGCCACTAGCTCATGTAACACAGGAAAAGGAGTGTGTGCATGAAGGAGAACACCGAGCCAGCTAATAAACCTGGTGAAGAAGGTGCTTGTTCCTCTCTGTAAACGGGACATGAGGAAATGCATTTATACCATTTAATCTTTTTCATATTGTGTCGCAACTACCAACCTATGTGAAGGACCAACGCACTGAAGCGCAATAAATAAAAATAATAAAATATGGAAAGTTTTTGTACAAGCAGTCGGCATCTTTTCCTCGGAGATTCATAAATGATATTTATTGCCACCAATTATCATTAGAAGCCAAGTGAATGGTAAACGGAGCATAATTGTGTGTAAATCTATTTTCAGTACAAATTGTAAAGTTCTTGGAGTTTTTCATATAGAGCATTAGCGAGCCACAAGCCTTATGAACACAAATCAAGAAAAACAGCAGGCAGATATAAAGCTGTAATTGGTTTAATTAAGCCCAGGGGTTTTAAGAAACAACTCCACCTGAAATATACCAGTGAAAATGATCAAGAATGGATTCACAGTTATCTTTATGCAAACTTTTGGCACCTGTAGAGAGGTGAGAAATAAAAGAAAAATGTTTCAGCGGAACCACAATCACGACTATTGTAATGGGATGGTTAATTCAAGTAAGATGAACTTCACTGGTCACTGCAAATGTGCATAACAACAAAATGTGTCTTCAGCATTTAACCCATCCCTTTTGAAGCCGCTGGCTAACATCATACAAAGTTTTGCAAAACATCATTGGAACGGTAAGGCTCTCTAGTTTCCAAGGATACCAGCCATGAAGGATTCGGGCATGAACATATCAGAAGCATTTTTGTGGTAGAATCTCAGATCTTTGATAGACCTTTAAATGTCAGCTTGTAAGTTTAACCGTTTAACCCCATCCCCCTGAAAAAAATGCCAAAAAAAAAAACATAAAAAAGCATACCTAAATTCAGTCCCATGGTGTTCTTGAATCGTTTGGGGTAGATGCAAGAGCTTTGTGTCTTTGTGAATGTAACACTTTGTCAACCGAGCAGATTAGTTTGGCACTCTGGGAAGCAGTTGAAGTTATTGCAGGTGGAGCTACGATACACAAGTTAAAAATGTTCCACGAGGACATTGGTGTCCTCATGACAGGTAAGAGGTTAAAGTACTGTAAATTCATACATATATTTGAAAAAAATGGCAGCATGTTTTATAAACATTAAAGGAAGGAAGCATTTGAGGGGGGAAAATTAGCTGTGGTTGACTTATGAGATAGTGAAAAATCACCATCGTTCTATTGGTCCAATACCTGGCAAGGTTATAAAAGGATAACCCAACCCTTACATTTTTCATGGAACACTGTGCAATTCATATTCTTAAAATCTAAAGATACCAGTGAATGCATCAGTTAAACGATGAAACAGGCAGCAAAATTATGGAAATGCAGAGCAGTCCTGGAGGAAAACATCCCCAAACTTCATCAAGAGGAAACATTTTTCTGCATCAACAGGCTTCTGCAGCATTTTATGGCATGAAGAGGTAAGACAATCCCAAGGGACAAAGAAAGATGGGGAAAACGTTTCACAGTATGAGTATGATCTTCAAATACTCCAAATAAGGAGAACTAAATTATGCAAAAAAAAAAAAAATTATTCCTCATGTTATTAGTGAGCGTGTTACAGGTGATGATGTGTCAAGTTGATAAGATTTGCTAGACTGGTTTGGACCTCCCAGTTTGAAATGAGCGAGTTGAAAGATAAATTTCAATGGAGGAAGAAATTATAACAATTTTGAGAAAAAAAAGTGCAACAAAAAAATCTAGATATTTAGAAATCTAAAAGTAATGTATCAGTTTTTAAACCTGGAAAGGTTCACCTGATCAGCTCTCCCTCTGACTTTCTCGCTACAATGTCTTATCTATGTCCACAATGACGACAGACATTTTTTCATAAGTTTACACCTGACTTTTGACACTTTGATTATAGATGTAAAACTGTACCTGAAATCTGTTTCAGGTTTGTTGAATTTCTTTATGGGTGGTTATGAAAGACATTTGTATACCTTTTGCCTATATGTCACCAGCATATGTTCTGCAAATTCATGGAAGCAAACGTGCTAAAACATTTTCCCCTGTTGTTTTGTTCATTTTAGTCATGCAATTCTATTTTTCGGGTTGGTAGAAAAGTTTTGCACAAGCTAACCACTTTGCACATGTTTATATTTGCATCAATCTTTTTATGATGAGACATCTATCTGCAAAGCTTCTAAAGAAACAAGGCATCTGTAGCTTTTATTGTAATGGAGCTGTTTTGTTTGTGTTGCAGCTAACATTCAGATCACAGTAAGGCCTGGGGTAAAAACGTGACAAATTTATAAACCTTCCAGGGGTGTGAATACTTTGGTAAAATGCTGCACAGACTTGTCAAACAGTGAGAGCAGATCCACTCTGAAACATACAGAAAGAAGAACGACTGAAATTCCAACTCAACCATCTGATAAATTTATTAAATTGCTGCTTGAAAAAATAAATTGGCATGACTTTGTGACAAAAATAAAGCTTCATATTTCTAGCCTCCATCACCAGTTATGAATAGCAATCTCTGCCTGATTAAATCAATCAGTGACAGAGATGATATCACATAAGAGCGATTCAACCAATTCCCAGTTCATGAATATACATTCACACTGATAATCATCCAGAGCCTGCTTAGGGAAAAAAACATTTACGTGCAGGAATTTATACATTTGAAATCTACTGTAAAGAATGACTGAAATATAATTATAAAGCTCCCCCATTGTGCCCACAGCGTCTGACTAACGAGTGTGCTTAAAGCTAGTTCACAGAAGTAGACAACATAACATATCTTGTATGTTTATATTTTAATTGCGGGTATATGTATGTTTAAATAAACCCAGTTAGAGCTGGTAAACATGTTGGTCTCAAACCATATTTAGACCAAACACTGACACCACTGAGCGCCTTCCTCTTTGTGCTTTTTGAAATAAACATCAGTTGAAGCCTCAGACTGGAGGAATGAAAGGCAGTAACTGATACACAATTAATGCGACTTGGCAGCAAAGCAGGCTTGTGTCTATGGTCAATCTCTCCAATTCTCACTCTTTGCCTCTTTTAGCAGCACAAACACACACTTATGTGTAGCTACACAGACACGAACAAAAGGTAGAAGAAATATCAATAAAATTCATTGCCTTGTTGCCACCTATTCCCTCCTGCTCTCCTCCTGTTGACAGATTCCTCCTCTCTCCTCCTGCTGATCTTCTGGCTGTCCTAATTCGTAGATCCTCCAGAGAAACCATCAAAGTGGTACCTTTATTATCACACATCTTTCTGCAGCTTTCCTTGTTTATTGTACCGTCTTGATTACATATGCACTGATTTGAATTTTTTTCTAGAGGAGGTTTCATTTCGCAAGTAACTCTTTTTTTCTAAGTTATTTTTGGTTTGTTTTTTTTCATTGATTAAACCTGTCTTGCAATCTTTTAAAGAGTTTTTAAAACATTATTTAAGCCAATGCAGATTATTTCTTTCTTCTTTTTTTTTTCATTGGTGTCAAGCCCCCTAGGTCTGAGCTGTGAAACATTACTTCCCTTACAGGTTAAGTCAATATTTAACGAATACTTACCTAATCGACTTTTCTGGAATACCGAGTGTAATATAACTAGCCACCCCAGGCCCTCTAATATCAAGCAATGACTTAAAAGGGAATGATGATCATAGAAGACTGGAGAACCTTTCCAGAAAGTTGCTGATCTTCACAATTTAAGGCTAAATCCAGGTGGTCACACATAACAGAGAACAACATCGACAGACCCTGGTTACATTATTGAAAAGACATGATCAAGTATTCACTGGACTGGTAGGAAAAAAGTTAAACTTTTTTTAGGGGTCAACTCTGGCATATATGCATGCTTTTAATGAGAACAGTTAAATATTGTAGTGCTATTGGGATTGTCTGAGGCTACATGGATGTATCAGTACTGGATAACTTTCCAAAAATAATAGAACCATAAAATCTGCTCTCTAGCCTAAAATCATGAAGAAGAATGTCCAGCAAATAGTTTGTGACCTTTAAAGTTTCATCTAAATCAAACTGAGCTGTATGGAATTAGCCTGAATAGGCTAGATAAAGACTGCATTGTGTGACAAAGAAGAAAAAACATTGAAAAATCTATCAGTGAAAAGATATTTTCTCACGTCATTGTCAAGGTTTTTGGTTGTCTGTATTGGTTTTTGTATCACTATATATATATATCACACAGATATATTTTGAAAATTTCTCCAAAATCCTGATTGAGGCTAATTTAAATGGTTTGATTGAAGTCAGGCTCTTTCAAATTAAACACTACATTTTAGGTTGTGTAAAGCTTGTGTACTTTGTTGCACCATTAATACTTAGAAAATCTGCAGCTACTGAGATTTTCATCTTTTGCCTTGAAGTCAATCCTAAATTTAAAAAATTAACAATCACCACAAACTGCCAATTTGTAGTGTACTGTAGGATCTATTAAAGAGAAGCACCTCCAGTTGTAGTTTTCCCACTTTGAAGCTCAGAGTAAGGGCTTCTACGTGCATGTTCAGCTCACATAGACAAGTGTGGAAACCTTGATAGGCCACAAAAACGCATTCCCTCTCTGAATCAATAATCCAATATGTTCAGTCAGAGATAACAGATGATCAGAAGATAGGTACCAAGCAGTGCCAGGAGGCACCTCAATCACGCCTGGCTCACACATTTCAAGCAAAAGGAGAGGGCGTGCCAAAAAAAAAAAGGTTTTCTCCAGGGACTGCCAATCTCCTCCACTAATAGTAATACAGGAGACAAATGAAGGCAATAACTAGCAATGGGATTAGATCTCTTATAAAAATGTGAAAGGGGGGAGATTCGGGACATCTGTCTCCTCGACTACAGTGAACATGAGGCAGAGCACAGAAGTGTGCTGACGACAGATGTGTGACTAATTTGTATTGTTCAAATTCTTTCTTTGCTTTTTTTTTGGTGCAGTTTTAAGCATACCATTTAAAAAGTAGGAACTGAAAATATTTAAATTTGTACTGAGAGATTTGGGTCATTTGTATAATTGTTTGTAATGAAAAGCACTAGGTTGTTTAAAAACTATTGATGTTCTGAATTATACAAGTGTTTGTTAGTGCAATGCCAAAGCAGAACAATAATATTATTGGCAGTAAAGATTTAGTTGTTTTTATCATTCATTTAGCAGCGGTATATATTTTGATTTCCAAACATCTGAAATACAAAATTCTATAGAGAGAACACAAATTCAAAAATGTAAAACATGTAAGACTTCAGCAAATCTTCTCAGGAGCGGTTGTTTTACTTCAGTTCAATCTGAAAAACTTATACGGAAAGTAAAAGACAATTAGAAAAATTTTATTGATACAATTACAATTACTAGTCTTTGGGGCTCAGACCTCGGCAGGAAACATTAGTGCTGAATTTTGTTTGATGTGCATGAACAGGAGTTAAGAACAGGGATGTTTCCCCCCCAGGCCCCCTCCACTCCCCCCCTGGTGGTGGAGTGGAGATAGATGAAGTTGGTCAGTCTGTAGACTGCCGGTTAGTGAGACGGTATGCTAAGCTTTATGGGGAGATCCAGTGGACTGCATGAGCTGATATTAGAGCTTCACTCAGGGACCTGGAAGATGGAAGTCCAGCTTGGATAACACAGGTTATGTGAACCTATCCATGATGAGCAAGCATGAAGTGACAGTGGAGAGGAAAAACTCCCCACTGGCAGAACCAGGCTCAACATGCGGTGATGAGACAGGAAACGCAGTAAGAGTCTGGAAGTAATGACATTCTGATGTAGCTTTAGCTACAATGGTGGAGGAGGGGATGGAGGTGGGTTGAACTAGGGTCATCTGAATCGAAGTCAGATATCGCGCAACCACTGCCTGCGCTTTAGGGTAGCAGACGGGGTTGTGGATTTTTTTAAGATGAACTCTGGATGCTGACTGGGCTTTTATGGAGGTGTGGTTCAAAGCTGATTAGCTTGTGTCGGAGGTGGATGAGGGTAAGTAATCAGTTTATTCAATTGAACTTCCACTAAGCTCCATAAGCCAAACAAAGAAAATAAAAATTAAAAAACCTAAAAGCTTAATTTTAGCCCCTACAGCATTTAGTTAGAATGTTAAACAATACAGTTAACCGAAGTACAGTAACAAAAAATGTCTTGATTTGAATCAGAAAACAACTTTTTAGAATAAAAAGGTCAGCACCACTACAATTAGAGAGCAATGTGCTTGATTTATCAAACGCTTGGGTGTTCTATTGTTTGCATAATTTGAAATTCTATCTGCTTTATTGATTTAAATCAAAGTTATGAGCTTCAGATTTGTATGTTCAGAATCTGCCAAACTTCAGAATAATTTCAGAAGGCCCCAAAATGTTTAATTTCTGAAACACACTTTGATTTTGGATCCTTCTCCTCTGATATCTGCCTGTTTCCACCCAACGTAATTTGTTATTTTGAGTGTAGATATCTGATGCTGCAGAGCATCTGCATTAGTGCCATGTGCTCACAGAGGTGTGTTATCACACCTTGAAATACATACTTCCGCCTCATTTAACTTCCTCAGACTTCAGAGTGTGGAAGCCTGTCACCTGTTATTTATTGCTGTGGGGATCATTATCCAATATTTTTTTTTTTTTTAAACCAGGAATATGATGTTTTGAGCAGTTAGAGATCCTATTTGTTGCGTGATACTATTACTCATCACACACAGAGGTACTCAGTTGGCCTTTTACTGTTTCTAAAAAATATTCATTTACATCATATGGCTGTAAAGGTGCACTCTAACCTGCAATGAAAGGCCAAAAGCAGACACTTTCTCCGAGGACTGAATATTGATATGCACTTTGTAGACTTTCTGTGTGGGTTTGCAGTCATCAGGGAAGAAAAGAAAACATTATTCCAGATAAATGTGTTTCATAAAAGAAGGTATTAAGCCTTTGTCGAGAACAATTGGGGTCTTCAAGCAGCATCCAACTGCACATCTATTAAGGCTAATCATGGTGAATAGATGGACAGCAGAGTCCCCAAAGAGCTGAGATTAACCCCAGCAGGAAACAGACACAAACAATTTGTGGCAATGGAGCTAATATCAAGGCACAAACAAATCATAGGGACAATCATTACTGTGTGGGCGGTGGTGTTTTTCAGTAATGAACTCGGTTCTTTATGGACAAGCATTTTAAACCCAGGCTCAGGTGATAAAACACCTTACTGATTGACAAAATTTTGCCTTTAACATGAATAAAACTTTCACTCTAATGAGGTTTATTTAACCACTAACTTATGCTACTGTGTTATAGAGACGTGAAAAGTATGTTAAAGGTGGCCTCTCTATGAAAAATGTTTAGTTAAAACCATAACTTTGGTTTTTTCAACCAGAGACCTCCCAGATAAAGAAATTAAATTTTCTTCACTTAGGCCCTTATAGTTTATTTGTCCCAATCTATCTGCAAGTAAATAGTTTTTTATCTTTTGTGAGCCATAAGGCCAGGCCAGCTGTTAAGACAGTGACTGAAATGCAGATCCATATGCTACACGATGCCCTTTACTGCATGTCTGCACTTTAAAAGAAAGTTACATGTCCCACAAATCAGATTAAATGGAACAGCAGGGGCATAATCATGTTATGGGATACACAAAAAAGCTCCTCACTAGGCTAATGTGCTTGTCGTTGCTGTTCACTAGACTTCAGCTGGGAGCCAGTAGGCCTAATTGGCTGCACAGTGCCTAATCAGACTTGTTGGATTGTCTTGTTCAACATTTTATCCTCATTCGTGTATCAATTTTCATCTAAATTGCCTAGTTCGCCACAAATGCAAAAGAATCAGGGAGTCGGTGTTGCCATTATGGCGCTTTATTTCACTCTCACAGAGTTCACAGCCTTGGCTCTTATTTCTTTCAGAGGCAACAAAGAATAAATAAAAAGAGCCACATTTAAGCATTTAAGGTTAAACATTAGTCTTTTTTACCTCAATCTGCTCTGAGATGTTATTCTGAAATGCTTGTACATATAAAGCTTTAAAATAAATTCATATCCCTTAAAGTTTTTTATATTTTATCATGCTACAAACACAAACTGTTATATTTTGGAATTTTAAGTAAAAAAAAACAACCAGCAATCAGATTGATTTTTTTATGCTACAAACAACATGTGATAGAAAATGAACTGCCCTGACATACATTAAAACAGCTCAAAGCTGCAAAGTGAAAGGTGCTTTCATATAGTATAATATAAAGGAATCAGCACTTTTAGATTGGTATTTTGAAAATATTTTTTAAACACTTATAATTTACCTTCCCCTCATGATAAGGTTTAGGCTTTTAAATAACATCCTAATGAAAACATTGGTTGGCAACATAATTTATAAATATTCTATAAATAACAATGTTGTTTGAAGGATTTGTCCGCCCTTAGAGCTAGGAAGGAAGATTTACTGTTATGACCTTTTAATATGTAATATTTGCATAAAAAAAAACGTTATTTAGAAAAATATATTTTTTAAGATAATTAAATATTGCTTTTCAAAATAAAGAAATGTCAAATTGCCTAATAGCTATTTTAAATAATGCAATTTAAAGGCTTTACATTAAAGAAACAACACAGATACAGGGCCTTCTACTTTTATTTCCAAAGCATACACTTTTCTTTCATTTATACCTGCCTGCTTTGTTAATGCAGTTATTGATTTGGTATTGATCTGGTCAGCAGTATAGGAGCAGTGCCGAGTGTAAAAAAAAGAGCTGAAGGGAGGAAAACATTTAAAAACTTGTTTTCTCTTCGAACAGCTACCTTATTCTGTAATAAAGTTGATAAGCAGCTGATGGAAGAACTTTGAGGAGAGAAATGGAAAGCTTTGAGTTGGCTGAGCCCGCCGAGAAGATGAGGAGACAGGGAAGTTGCCTTGGCTACAGCCAGATGCTGGTTGCAGCACCAGCTGGTGGGAGGTGGGCCCACCTGTCTCAGACTCCCCTCACCCACTCACCCGACTCCCTCGCCTCTGCTGCAGCAAAAACGACAGATGGAGTCCAAAGGCTTGGCTCTGTTCCTCCAGGTTTCTTCCTCAGGATGCCCGTCTCTCTCCTATCATGATCTGAGGGCACTGTGCCAGGGGAAGATATATACCTGACCTGGCCTCAGCTCCCTTATCACTGCTGGGGTCAACTGCTTACAGACCGGGGTTGCCTTGCAGTCTCATCATCCTACAAACACTTTGCTGCCTCCATGTGGATAAAAACCACAACTGCATGCTTGCTTCGAATTTGACAACGTTTCTGTCCTCAAAGAAAAACCTCTCAAGGTTACGGGCTTTGAAATGATCGAGACAGCAGGCTTCATGCAAATGACTAATTCTTCACAGAGGCTTACAGGAGGAGGCTGAGAAAGCACTGCCAAATATATGTTGTACACACTGCTGCATGTTCTCCGAGAAGTGCTTTGATTGATGCATGTATGGCAGAATCAGCAGAAGAGGATTCATAATGGAATGCACAGGGGTCAAAAGGTCATGTCAAAACAACAGAGCACCGAACTCCATCATGCAGTCGACTGTTGACCTTTTATGTTACTAGTTTGGTGATAAATCAGAGCCTGAAGTGCCAAGAGAAGACACACGGAGAGCTCATTAGGGATTCTTTGAAGGAGCGAGCCATCCAAACGACTTGTTCCAATCTGGACTTCTTATTAACCTCCTGCATGTTTGATTGTTAGACACACACACAGTTGGAGTTCAGAGGAAATCATCCAGATGGAAAAAGAATATTCAACCCACATGGTATTTTTCTTCACATGAATAAATTCTTTTCTCCTCTGACTTTGAATACAATCAGTTTGATATTTTTGGAGGTTCTGTTAACAGCAGAGCAAACTTCCAACTCATGCCCTTGCTTTAAATCCGCATAACTGAGACTTTTCTCTTCTGAGCCTCTGAGCTTCTTTTAGTCCCAATGACTCCTTTTTCAGAACATCAACAGTTTATCAACTGTTAAGGTGAAGCAAATAAATTCATTTCTGCTCTAAATTACAGAGTCATTTTTTTTTTATTAAAGTTTTATTTCATCCGCAAGTAAAAAAAAAAAGATACAAATGTTTAAACAGTTCTAAAATCTTATGCGAATTGAATAACTCAGGGATTTGAGTTATAGACAGACGTGTCCTCTAAAGTCCTCCACTGGCTTTCAGGTTTCTGTTAAGCTTTGCAATATTCTAATGCTGTGATTTAATGGGTAACATCAGGAGATTTTCCAACCACGTGAAAATTGAAATTAGTTTTCAACTAGCCCACTGTGAAAATATAAAGACTGTGGGATGTGTAAAAGCTGTCAGATAAAAGGTTTGGTTGTAGCAACAAAAGAAGCTTCTCAATTATTGCAGAACATGAAATGAATCCAAAGAGACCTTTTTTTTTTTATTGCCAAATGTGTGAGCCATTATCATTCACGACTCAAGCACTGTGGGAATTACCAGATCTCTACTTGAAGGGGAAATAAGGGACAGACATGCAGGAATACAAACGGATGACAGTCAAGCTCAAACCAGAATGTTTCCCTGTCAGGATTATCCTTTCAGTGCATCACTTCAGTCTGCCAAAATAAAGACTCTCTGCCATAAACCTGAGTGGGAATGAGTGCAAATTAAATCTTATTTCATCATCATATACAGATGAAAACAAAAAGCAAATTGTTGCCAACTTTGTGTTTTGATTGTGTGTTTAAATAAAATGAGATCCAGATCCTAAGATCTGGTATTTTGCTCCAACTTCATCATGGACAGACATTGCTGGTTAATTTCAACATAGGGCATGATTTGATAGGTTTGTGTCTATAAGAATCTTTTTGAAATTTTCTTTTTCAGGGTAACATTATATAGTATGCGACTTCAGTACATTTTAAAAGCAAAGAATTTGTTTTAGAAAAACTTTTCTTTCCTTGTGGACTAACCACCTACTTTTTACACCAGTTCCACTGACATTAAAACCATACCATCAGTGGGATTCTGCTTCTTCCTAATTGATATGAATCATATAAACTGTTTGTTAGTGTATGCAATATTTGCCTCATCTGACTACAAATGGACAAATAAGATGTACGGAATATTTTCTATCTCCTATGTGTATCCTCATAAAAAATGAAAGAAAAGGCAGGTTTGCTACACATTCCTGCAAGTGCTGGCGATAAAAAGGCTTCATTGGAAATAAGAAGAGGAAAAAATACAAAGGGATTATAAAGTATTGTCTAAGGCTACTTTATTTCAATTTATCAGGCTCTGTGTTTTGCAAAATATCAATATGCTATTTTGTAAACAATATTTTTCAAATTCTTGCCAAAAGAGAGAAGAAAAAAGTGTAGATTGTAAATCCTTTTCTATCTTTCAAGTCTAGGACTTTATCCAAAATCCATTTAACGTTTTGAGCCACAAAATAGGGAATAAAACAGTTTCAGAATACAGAAAAATGGAAAAGGGTAATTATTAGTAATTATCTGTAATTAATTACAGTAATTTAATTACAGAAGTATAAATAGATGTCCATTACTGAGGCCCTAGAAACTGCCAAAAAAAAAAAAAAAACTCCAAGACTTGGCCTCCTGACAGACGAAGTACACTATACAATCTGGTCTCCCAAAAATAGCTAAAGTGTTCTTCCAGTGACTGGGAGGAAGAAGCATTACATAAAAATGATGTACTGTTGTTAATAGACCTAACATCAAATTAAACATTACGATAGCACATACCCAACAAAGACTGTCAGGGATGAAGAACCGGACAGCACCAGGCCCACCTAGTGGTACAAATCACCCAAGTGCTGAAGAACGGGATCCACCTTAAAATGGCTAACGGAAAACCAAACAGGGTTGATGGTCCCAACCACCTGCCAGCCAACAACCTGTCTTTCAAGAGCACACGAGCTCCTTACAGACATCATAGCAGGAAAAATAAGTGGGTACATGGATCAAAGTACAGAAAAGCAACAGAGGAGCCAAACACCCACTACTGGTTAACAGTCACTGGAAACTGCATAACCAGACAAACAAACCTGTCCACAGCCTCCGTTGATCATAAGAAAGTCTGTGACTCAATGCCGCATGCATGGATCCTGGAACTCCTGAAGGGGAACAAGATCAACAGCAAAAACCAACCTTGAAGCCAATGTCAACCCAAAGGCAAATATGTCCATCGAATGTGAAATATACCAAGGAGATGCTCTACCCACCCACCTCTGCATAGGCCTGTACTGCCTTAGCCAAATAATTAACAAGACCAACTATGGATGCTGACTCAAAAATGAGGCCACTATCATCCTCCTTTACATGGATGACATCAAGAGTGACCGACACATTGACAAGCTGATCCAAACCACCAGGATCCTTAGCAGGGACATCAGAATGTCATTCGGGCCGCTCAATGGTAAGAACAAAGACCAGGCAATCAGCAGCTATGCCTTGCCAGTAACCAGATACTCTGCTTGGATAATAAGTTGGCCTAAGAAGGAAATTCAGGTCACTGATATTGAAACACAAAATCTACCCGCCATGCATGGTGGAATCCACCCCAAATCCAGTATCCACAGACTATACACTAAGAGAAACGAAGGATGCGGAAGGCATTATGAGCATCAGAGTCAACTTTGACGGTGAAACACCCAGGCTCCAAGAGTACATGGGGAAGACAAAGATAGATATTACTTTATATCTCAAAACTATGACATAATACATGACATTTTGCATTTTCTTTGAGCCCCAGTAATGGATTACTATCTGATACTGGTAACATGTCTGGTAAGTGATTACTATCAGTTACCAGACATGTTTTTACATGACTGTTAGGATTTTCAGCCTCTAGTGGCTGTCTGGGCCTTCTGGGGAGGTGTATCTCTACAGACGCTGCTGGTTTGGTTTAGTTGTTGTTGTTTAAATGCTGTTAGAATGTGGTTTTTTAGTGTCAGCGTGGCTCTAATCAGCTGTTGGCAGGCGGATTAGCCGGCGGTCTCTCCCCATGGCGGCACCCTGGGTCGAAAGATGGTTTGATGTTTAATGATGCCAGCTGCCAGCTCCACCAGGCTTTGAGCGCTAATGAGCTGGCACTGGTGGTGGACGGGGGCCACAGCGGCAGCACCTGGAAATGTAGCACACGTTTCAGAAGGGGCGGGGCTCCGCCAGGGATGTTGACGGGCATGCTGGAGACCCAGGACAGCACTGAAAGGCCCGCATCTCTTTGAAGAGCGCCCCAATTTCCATATTTCATTACACACTGCTGACTGACAAGGCCCTGCCAGATGTTCTATTTTCAGCTATTTAAATTTTGACCTGCTTTTCTACGATGGATGCAAAAAAAAAGGAACAGCAGTTTACATTGAGATGCCAGGGACGATGGGAAGTTGGATATGATGTTTCTGTTTTTTTTATGTCTCTTTGTAAAACCCTGGTAGAACAATCACATTAATCACACTTTACTTGCACATCTTTTCTTTCTACAGACGTTTGCTGACAGTATGTCCTCAGGGCTTCTCTGTCTTACTCAAGGACAAGTCTCATTGTCTATTTCAGGGATCAAACCTGAAACCTTGTATTTATGAGACAATGAGTCTCCAGCCATCCAGCCAGTCCAGTGCTGAATTGGCCCCAAAGTAAGTGATGCATACCCTGGAACGCCACATAAACCACGTTCACGCTGCCTTTCTGTCCCTGAGACATCAGAGATGATTAATTCCTGTGGTATTCCTTTTGAAATGGCTCTTAAATTGCAGCATCCATGCTCAATCCCTCATGCAAAAATACATTGACAACCCTGACCTTTTTGTGTGCTTGTTGTCGATCCACTTTGTCATCCTCAGCTAGCAGGCTCAAGGATCAATAAGATCCGGTTGGTACAGAACCTCTACATCAAACTCTTGTTTTCTGTCCATGAACTTGGATTTGGAAAGCTCACACAGCAGAAAAAGCAAAGAAGGATGATTTAAAAACTTTGTGGGACTCAAAGATTTAAGGACTAACTTTCTTACTTAGCACAGCTCAAAGAAGGAGGTTTAGTAGTTTATTCCTTTAGAAATGCATTTGTAAGCATGTTGGTATCTCAGTCTGAAGGAAAGTAAAGAGGTAATTGGGAAGAAACCTGAAGACACATTTTGTTTAACTTTTCTAAGAATTTGACTTTGCTTTTTCTCTTTACATTGATTTGCAATGTGAAATTAAAGAAAATAAACTTCAGAGAAGGGGATTTTTTTACAGTCACTTCCGATTTCTAACATTTATAGAATCCCTTATTATTAATTATACTGCTTACAACCTGAGCTGATTATTTTCATATCTGTTCCAGTGCAAAGGAAATATCTCACCTTTTTTGACACTGAATTGGCTTAATGTCTGGAGCCATGCAGACTTACACAGTTTATGCTTTTGGATAAAGAAAGGTATTGCAAACCATAAGCTGATATAAGTAGATGTAGAGCCACTGATTTATGTTGGGGTTCAAAGACGAAGACTGTGGATAAAAAGCTACAGCTACTCGTCAATATCACTAAAAATCTGTGTTGAGTTTTTGGAGAAACAGGGATGAAGCTGAAAAGTCAAACCGAAAAAAGTTTTTTTTATTCCTGGTGACATTTTATCACCAAATTATCCAGACATCAGCGACTTTCTGACTAAAATGAACTGCCCTATGTGTATCAGAGTGCACGATTCTATCTGAATATCAGAATGTTAACTTTTCGTAAATCAAATATGCAGGAATTATATTAAGAAATGGGATGCAGAAAAAACTAAATCAGGCTGTATTTAAGTCAAGGGCAAAGAGTAGAGGTGGGTCATTAGAATAAAATCTAAACGCTATAAAATATACTTGGAAGGGAAATCTTTCTGAGGGATTTCTCTTTGAGTTTATTTTATAAAACCATAAAACTTGTTTGTAATAATTTCTGAAAGATGCCAGACAGGTAGGGGATTAGCCCAGAATACAGAATCACACCACTTTCCGTGCTCTATTTTATTCTCTGACCTGTGGTAATGCTTTTACCAACTATCATTATGTGGGATGCTTTAGTTTTTTATTTTCTCACATTTCTTTGCTTAGCTTTATCAAGGTTTCTTTGCAGAGGAGCACCCAAGAGCTTGATTCATCATAGTGCTCAGGGGTCTGCAGAACTGGGTAAGGATGCAGGCCAATTTGGCTCCACAGCTGCAATCAAATCTATTCCTCAGAGATTTTATGCCTGTGAAGCTGTTTGAACTCTTACAACCCCTTAGCTGCCAGTCAAAAACTGATGATTTGGGAAACTCCTCTAACAGTAATGATGGGTCTGAGTACACGACTCCAGTACTAACAAGCAATTATTCCAGATGGAAAACTTTTCTGCACAAGCCAACAGGTCTAACTGTAACTTGATCTAGGGATTCAAATCCATGCCTGCTAAACTCAGATTTCTAAGATGTCTGCCCTGAAATCTGAGCACACCTGACAAAGGTGTTTGAAAACATTTAAAATTACTCTCTTACTCCAATAGCAACAGCTCAAATCACCTTTTAAACAAACCAATAATTTGAGGAGATTCAATTAGGGAAAAGTTAAGTATCTACTTTTGCTAGTTTTAAGGTTTATCATCAGCCATAATAATTTAGTTAGGGGAAATAGGAACAAATCGTGTTTTATTTTACTGCCTTGGACTTTTTGCAGTACAAATCAATGATTTCATCTCCCCTGAGGTTAGAAATACATCATCATGGGCCTTTTTCTTCAGACCACAAGCCTGGATGAGATCCCTAGATTAAATTTCATTGAACACTAGAAAACATAATCAAACGAAAAAACAAATCATTTTGGAACTAGATACCACCTACATGCTATGTCATTTGGGTGGACTACAGCAAGTTATTTTCTGTTCCAGCAAAACAACCACAGCCAGAAAATTAACTGGAACACTTGTGATTTGGTAAGACAATTTGGTGGGTTTGCAAAGCAAAGTTTAAAGCTGATGATTATGTGTGTTTGTCATGAACTTCTATTATACCAGAGCATTTTAAAACAAATATGTTGGTAGCAGTTGGAAACTCAGAATTAGTTGTCAAACTAAATGATCATAGTGGGCTCATAAACACAAAACAGCTTTCTTTAGTAGTCATCTGTTAACATGGCATTGTACCACTGAAATAGCAAATTAAAATTGCAAATTTTACAAGGAAAAGGCGGCAATTTTAATTTAACTATAGTGTTTTTCATATATATACATCTATAAATATATAGATATGTATTCCTGTCTACCTGAACGATTGGCCTTAGGGTTAAATTAAGCATTCAGCAAAGACATTTATGTTGACAAGCAAACATCTATACTCATGACAAGAAATACTGTGTGAAATCCAGATTTAATTAAAAGTAAAATAAAACAAAGATTTACAAAAATTGGCACAAAATTGTAAACATTTAAACTGCTTCAAAGTATTTTGTTGTTTTTTATTTTTATTTTTATTAGTTATTAAAACCCGTCTCAAAATTAGGTTGTTTGCATATACAATCTAGAGAACATTTACCTTTTAATTAAAATCGCTTGAGAGATAAATGAGTACAATAAAGGCGCATTTCTCTCCTGTTCAAGACACTGAGCTTATTATAGTACCTGGTACGCACAGTGAAATCTCAGTAAAAAGGATGAGTTCAAAAAAAGTTTCAAAATGAAAAGTGTAATATTCTGTGCTAGAACCTAATCTCTATTTTCCCCTCAAAGTAAAAAAAATATATATATATTAAAATATTCGAGTGTGCTCCAGGTAGAGAGAGGGCCTTTAAGATTCAGAGGTGGGACACTATTCAAATATGAAGTTCTCCTTGACATTTTCTGCACAACACTGGCTGCTCATCCTCCTCGCATTTCTCCAAGCCGCAGAAGGAACAGCACGACCCGATGACATTTACAAACTCATGTGCCTCAAGGCGATAACGTTTTATAATCAGAAACACCTCCAGCAGCCTCACTAAAAAAAGTCCTGGAACTCTGCAACACTCCGGTTTATAGGGAAAGCATTGTTTTAAACATAAAAAAAAAAGTAAAGCTCCTAATTTTTTTGACAACAGCAGATGATAGAAGAGAAAAATTCCTCAATTTAACCCTTTATAGGGCAAAGTACCATGTCTGATCTCTTGCATAGCCTTCACAAATGTAGTTTCTCCCAGTCAGTGAGGTCTAGAAGCACAAGATTTATATCCAGCCATTCAAAGATAATGCTACATGGCTGCAAATTTGGCATTTGATCAACAAATGATATATTACCTACCATAATTTAAGCTGGAAAAACAAAACTTAACTTAAAAAAAGGTAAAAAGCTAAGTGAAAAGCTAAAGTTAATAAGCTAAATTAAAAGTATAAAATGTAAGTGCTTGTAACATCAATGTTCCAAGGTTGTTATAACAAAAAAACTAACATGTTCCTTTCAGTTTTTCATGAATTTCTTAATATACTAGGGCAAGTTGCAGATTGTTGTTATAACATTGACCTTCATTTTGCCATGAAAATATACACTTTTTTTGAATGTTACAAAAGTAATAAGGTCTTGCCCTGTCATCCAATAACACACTTGGCTTGAAATTTTTATTTTTAAAGTATTTGACCAACTGCCCTATAAATGGCTTTAAGTTTTTTGTTGCTGGAGATTAGTCTGTAGAGTAACAGCTGCCACCAGAGAGAGCCATCTGTTGAGACAAGGTCAGCGATACCCAGACGTCCTGGAGAGCAGCCAAGAATGCTGTGAAATAGTTGCACAGTAGCTGGGTCACAGGAGGGCAAAGGTACATTTGTGAAAGCAAAGTGGATATAGTGAATGCTGACAAAGGATGCAAAAACATTTAACGTGATGGAAAAAGTGATGCAGCAATGCAAATATATATACACAAAAAGGTGAAGTGGTGCACAAAAAAAATAAGCAAAAAAAAACCAGATGAGGTGATCTGTATGAAGGAGAAAATACTCCTTTACTTTATTAATAAGTAGAAATAAAGAAGCCAGGGATGCAATGAACTGGAAGATGAGCTGTGCGGATTTAGCTTCTGCATTTTCCCTGGACGCAGAAAATTCAAGATAAGACCCAATGTGCGGCTTTGCTGATTGTTGTGGGTTTCTCCCAGCAGATTTGACCTTTAGAAGTCTGGGCGATCTTTCTTCAGTTTGC
The DNA here is from genome assembly GCF_000732505.1 of Cyprinodon variegatus. Classification (NCBI taxonomy): domain Eukaryota; kingdom Metazoa; phylum Chordata; class Actinopteri; order Cyprinodontiformes; family Cyprinodontidae; genus Cyprinodon; species Cyprinodon variegatus. The sequence continues at coordinate 14,834 of NW_015151570.1, read as the reverse complement.
TGTAGTCCATGTTTACTGTAAAGAACTGAAGAAAAACAAATCTTAGCTTCAACACTTTTCATAAACCAACAAATCATGCATTTGTTTATTCATGCTAATATTAAGTACATCTTTTTAGCAAAAAAGAAAAAAAAAACTATTTTAAGTCTTGGGTTAAGTCTATCAGATTTGGTCAGCATTAACTAGATTATGTGCTTTTAATTAATCCATTTTAAAGACTTATACAAAGACTTACAGCACCTCTGACACTGATCCACAGGCTAAGTCAAATAAAACCTCTTACATACTGTTATTCCAAAGTCTCAGCAGTTTCATATGGTGGACAACCCCTATATTATGGTGCTTTTATTTACATTTAAAACACACCTTGTACTGGTAGTTTGGACTCAGTTTGTTCCAAGGCTCTGGGTTGTTCTTGCGATCCCAACTGTGGAGCAGACAGAACAGGTGACAATAGGTTTACTGAGAATGCCACTGTAGGTCATAGACATTCATTTTTTAAATTATTTAATGTCAACAGTGCTTACGAAACATCAGGGTTTCTCAGGCCCAGACGAGCCAGGTACAGCAGGGACATGGTGGTTCCTCCACCAATGAAGAAGAAAAGGGGAATCAGCTGTAAGAGAACAGAAATACTACTGAGAACATGAACCAACATTTACATTAATAACAGTAGCACGCACAAACAGGTAGGTCATCACTGCTTTGAAAACACGTAACATTTGACATTCCTTTTATGAAACCTTAAAAGTCTAACAGATAATGGTCTAAATATGCAAAAAAAAAAAGTTACAATTCCCTTTAAACAACCTTTCTACTAGGGAAGTAAAATGGATAAAGAATAGATGAAGAAGCCTTGCACTGGCAAACAAACCTAAACTAAATTAAAGATTGCATGATTTTTATTTTTTTTTTTGTTTCTTTAAAAACAACAGCTCTACAGCAGTCATCTACAGATTCAAAAACATTGAAGAAGACGGAACAAAATCTATTTAACTGATATGTAAGAGTAAGAGGTTAGAAGAGTGGCAGATGGAAAAAAAAATTACATTTGGGAAAATCTAAAAATATATTTCTCTGGAAATGGTCTAAATAAGATAAACTACAAAATAAAAAAAACGTATATACATGTAAATATATGTATATTAATGATAACTAGTTACAAAACTGGCTAGCAGTCAAATAGAAAGACTTTCAGGGCAATGTGACGCTTGGTTTGTCGTTCTGGTTAACCATTAACGACTTTTTAACATTGTTTCCAATTTTCATCTTAAAGGCACAAAAGGCTGAAATTCTCGATCTCACATTATATAATTTTATTAGTTATTTATTTTTTACGCAGCGTGTTTGGGGTTACAAAACAAGCTACACTCGTCGTCTAGCAAGCTAAGCTAAGTTAGCCACAAAAACTCAGAAAACAACCCAGTTTTTAAAAAAAATCCACAAAATGAAACATAACTCAGGAAAAGCTGTCAATACTCACGGCGGGGTGGCTTCTGAGCTGTTTGCGGATTGTAAGGAGCATTCTTAGGCTTGGAAAGTCCGCTTTGTGTCGAAAAAACAACCGCTTATGTGAAGATATGCTAAAACTGTCCTCACCTTAACAGTTCGTCAGGGCGGAAGAAGGACGATGAGACATTACAGGGATGCCATGAATATTTCCCCACAAATGTTCACTTTAAAAATTCTGTAAAAAAATTATGTATCGCCTCAAGATCATATCTGAAGTTTATGTATATAAAAAAAACAATAGATTATTTTTTTGGTCATTTAATTAACATGATTTAGTTCTTTTGTTAAAGCGGATTTTTATGCAGGCATAATTGAGGTCAACCGGCTTAATTCTTTTTTTTTTTTTTTTTTACCCAAACTGAAGACTGGTTCATTAAGAATGTTATGGGAAAGTATTTCAGTAACTCAACTAACGAAGTCACTTATATAGAAATTATATAATAACCTTTATTCTATTGTGGGCTAAATATATATATATATATATATATATATATATATATATATATATATATATATATATATATATATATATGTGTGTTTAATACCTGTTTAGAAATATGTATTGTGAGTGCAGATAACCATCAATGGCTTATAAAATATGGTAAATAATGACATTATAAAAAATGTCTTTTTATGTAAAATCACAGGAAATATAGGATCCTGTCACAAGGCCAGTATAAAGTAAATATGGTTCTTTAGGCCATACTTAGCATATGTTTTCTCCATATCATAAGGATAAAGAATAATGTTGTGATTCAGAAGCCTTTGTTTCCTTATACAACATGTAGGCCACTTTTCACAAAACCTTAACAGGAAATGTGTCTATGGTAAAGTTTTGGGCTGCAATTACACAATGTTTGGAACAAAAGTGTAGCAGTCTCCAGCACTGAGTATCAACTAAACTATTCCTGGAGTAAAACATTTCGGTTGCAGCATCTTTCTCCTTTGATTCAGAAGGAACTGAGGTTTTATCATAAGATTAGAAACTAAATTAATAAAAAAATAGGGCCATGTCCTCACAATCTAATAGATTTTGAGTATTTTTGAAAGGTAGATAGGACAAACTTTATCTAGCCATAATGTGGGATGCTGAATTAATGGCAATTTTACTTTGTCTTAAACAAATTTAGTTATGAGGTTTCCTCCTCACTTTGGTTTTTAATAAGTTGAAATGTACAAAATAGATGTCATATTGAATGGGGAAATAAGGTTTGTCATGTAAAGAAATTACTACTACTACTCCTTCAAACATTGGCTGCTTTCTCCTTAATTTGTATTTAACTGGGATTTCAGCAGTTAAATCTGGGAATGACATCACATCTAATATAACATAGTCCAAATAAGAAACAGGGATTTACGATCTGATGCACCCAGAGACCTGCTTATCTGTCAATAGCAATAATGTAAGCTAATAGCAAAGTGTACTTGCTGTTTCTTTACTGTTGAAATTCATTTTGAAAAGTAATGTAAAGCCTGTAGGTTATTTCCAATTGTCCCACATCTTTGCAGATTGCTTCATATCTGTTGTCACATTGTTTAACCAAATACTGAAGCTGTGTTGCACTGTAGTGATCCTCTAGACAGGACAGGGTAAAGACAGTCCACCTTGGTCTCTTGGTAAATATAGTCTTAAATATTTCTCTGGGTTTTTTTACTTTGCCAAATAAATTGTGATATTCTTCTGTGTCAGTCATTACTCTGCTCCTGGGGAATTTCAATTGTTAGGGAATGAAAAAGGAAAAATAGTTTAAAATATTAATTTTCATGATTCCTATCCTGCCATACAGACCAATCTGTAGACCTGCCAATATTCCAAAATCAAATTTTAGACTTTGACTCATAATTTGAAAGGACTTGATTGATCTAATTGCACTGAGAAAATTTAAAATTAATTGTAAAGGAACATGAAATTAATACTATTAGTCAGTGTGACTGCTTCTATTTGGATATTTTATGGAAATGTTTTACATCTTTCTCTTGGAAGTTCTGCACGATTGTTGTAATGATTTTCTTACTGCTTTATGTTCTTGCAGCCCTCTTAGCCAATTCACTCTTGAAAAATTGAAAGGTGTCAGTGGTCAATATATATATATATATATACCCTTTTAACAATATTAAATATTTCTGAGATACTGAATTTGATGTTTTCATTATTTCTCAGGTTTAATTGTTCAACTTAAAAAGAAAAATCTTTTTCATCTTATCCTATCATACGATCAGCTACTGTACATATTTGGATATTTCTCTTTATCAAAAAATGTTGACACAATGATTTGTCTAGGGCGAAAATGCATCTTTTCAAGTGATTAAAGGTTTGTGTTGAAGTTCTTTGGATTGAGAGAAAAAAAATGGGAAACAGTGCTTTATAACAATTTCCCTTTATGACAAGTTGTTTTCATCTCATATAAAATAAACACAATTAATGAGTATCGGACACAACATGAAACATTTACATTTTTTTTCTGAAATTCTGGATTCCTTTTTTTCCAAGTAGTAAACTTCTTTTGATGAAAACATTTTCCAGCCTTTATCTTAAAAGAAAAAGCCAACTTATGGTCAAATGCTAAAAATGCACAAGAGGTGGCAGTTTTTTTTATTTTTATTTTTTAAAATATATTTAGATATATTTAGGAGCTTTAGCTCATCTTAATTCATTCTGGCCCTTGGTCATCAGAGCACCCTTGTCTTCAGTTCGTCAGGAGCTGCTAACTTTGACAACTCATTCAAATTTCTGACCATACATCAAACACAAATAGCTACTTATGTATAAGTTATCTAAGAAAATATTTTACTTATTACAGTATGTTTACATTTTATTTTAATGCTTTCCATTACTGCTCTTTCATATTTTACGTTCTTTAGTGCTTCTTAGGGGGTTTGCCAAATTTCGCATCCAATCCAAGACCTAAAAAAAAGAAAAGCAAAGACGTTAGTGATGATTAAAAACACACATAAACTAAAGCAGTTAATTGAATATTTAAATCTACTTTAGGTGCATTTGGCAAGTTTTCCCACAATAGATGTAATGAAATAACTAAAGCTCTACATCAAATCTTCCTACCTAGGAAAACCAGAATAGTGCCAATCCACTGCATCTCTGTCATCACGTTTCCAAACAAAATAACAGAACCAAGGATGGTGAAGAACTTCCTGGTGGTGGTGACGATGGAGCAGGTCAGAGGCCCAAAGTACACCACAGTCATAAAGATAAAGGTCTGCAGACAATGAGAAGAAAGCAAAATATAGCAAAGTTTTATTCTCTAAAACAGCTTGGTTTAAACATGTCCAGTAGTTTTCCCTCCCATCATTATACTCACCTGGCCTAAAGCGCTTGTCAGTCCAAACAGAAGAATATTGTAGAATATGCTGGGGTGACGTTCTGTAAAACTCAGGAAACTCCAGATTTCTCCCGTCCAAAGCACAGCTGAGGATGGAGGCGAACATTTCATCAATGCCATTTCATAATCTTTCACCAATTATCATCTAAAAATATTCAACAACAAAAAAATGTATCTGCCTTCATGAAATCACTGAACAGCACCCCCAAGTGGTTTGATACCATAAAAACAGGTAGCGCTGTTTAAATTGACGAATCCCTCAATCCTTTTTAATCCAATGTTTGAAGTATAATTAAGCAGAAATGTACAGTAAATATATCTGCAGACGTCAGGCCTCAGATCCAGAATCTGCAGAACTTAGCTGGAAAAACACGGTTGGTTAAAATGGATACAAGTTTTGAACAACTCTGGAAAGTAAAATATTTGTTGTAATGTATGCTTTCAGTATAATAAAAATAAACAAATAAAAAAGCCTACATTTAAAGACAAACATTTAAAAACATTAAAACAAACATTTGGAAAGCCCCTAGAAAGACCAAACAGAAGTACTGAGAAAGGCAATAAATTTTTGTGTGAGATTGTTTTATCTCCGACAAGAAATAAAACAGGCAATAAACTTAATGAAGGTAAGAAGAAAACAGAAAATGATATCTTAGAAAAGGAGTCCCAGATATTTCTTCTAACATAAGAAAAGGGGGTGACTTGTTTCCAATTTTGTTGTTCTAGATGGTTTACATCTATAACTGACTACAAAAACATTTTTCTTCACTCTTGTTCTATTTAGCAAAGTTGAATAATTTGTTTCTTTATTAGTTTTAAACACTGCTTTAAATATTGCAGCAGCAATGATTTAAAGAATGTCATTGTTTTGATCCATTCATGATGAAATGCCAACATGTTATAAAGGAAGAAATCACTGAGGCATAAAATATTACAAAAGATTTAGAGAACACAGTTCAGTCTTATAATCACAGCTGTTTAGATAATGCTCACTCAGTTACTTAATCTTCTAAAACAAAAGAAAACTAGAAAGAAATTAGATCCAACTGTCTTGTGTATGTCTACTTTTTTTGTAACCATAAAATGATGCATTCGGATGTTTAAACTGGCATCAGTATTGCCATTTTTAAAATAACTTTCAGTGCATGTGCAAGAAAACAATCCTTCGCCTAAAGTAAATGTTTAAACTTTAAAGCAATCTTCTCCATACGTCTACCATGGGAAGGTGTACTTGATGCCTTACATTTATTGAATTGACTCTTTTTTATTAGTTTTAGTCTTTTATCTAAAAAACAAAAAAAAAAGATTACAGTGATTTTCTTACTGAATCCAGGGCTTTGATGTGAAGACTTTCTGTCTTATCTATAAAGATAAAACTCAACACTGACTTAATGAGTTCTGCACCAGAGAAAATTCTGCTCCCACGTTATACATGAAATGAAGCCATTTAGGGTTTTGTTCTTGTTTATATAAATTACTGCTTTCTGCTGCAACAAAGCAGAAGCTCATTTAATAAAAAAAAAAAAAAAATACACATTGGTATCGATCTTGAGAAAATGAAACGTTATATAAATAGCAACTAAAACAATTAACTGTTAATGGGAAAATGTTTTAAAGAACAAGTCTGAGCCTGATAAGTTGTCAAACCCAAAACTGTTAAAATAAAGTTTGACTTTATTTGCATCTACATCGTTTTATCCATAAAAGTAGCTATAAAATGCTTATTAAGAGGAGTTTATAATGATATACTTTGAGAAAGAAACTCTCTTCAAATATGCACACTTAAAATGAACCACCATTGGTGTTTAGTCTGCTGTATGTTGGCAGTACTGAAAAACAACAAGGTGATTCTGCTCATTAGTGGCTGCTCCCTGACCACAGGAAGGATATTAAAAATCTGTGAAAATGCTCCTGGCACACAGTGGTGAATATTCAACTCTATGTGCATTTGGCAGAGAGAGCCACTGACTCACCCAGTCCCAGAACCAGGGTGGACCACATGTTGATGTTCAGCATCATGTGGTTGGCTCCGGTCTGGAAGCGGGCCCTCATGTGGTCCTGGGCGACACCAGTGAGTCCATCCAGTGTCAAAGAAACCAACTATGATGAAGAAAAAACAAAAGAAGAAGAATGACAAACAAAATATATAAAAAAATAAAAAAGAGAAGTCATTGATCGGAAGATGGGAGATTCAAACAGATGTTCTAATCAGCATGTTTACTCACAAGCAGAATCTCTCCAAAGCCAAAAATATGGTCATCAGTAACAGCTGAGGCCTTGTTAGGTTTGTAGAGAAACATAGCAACACCTCCAACAATCAGCAGCACACACAGGTACTTGGCCAGCGGATACTTCTTTCTTAGTATTGTTACACCGAGAATCATCACTGCAAAGAAACAAGAAAGAATTTGACTTTTACTCCTGACACAACATCTGGCCTTGGACCTTGGGTATAAAATGTGGGCCATGCTGCAAATAAAATAAACAGCACAACGACAAATACTATTCTGTAACAATTTTTAAATCACTCCGCGATGCACTAATCCTTATTATTTTGAACTGATATTTCTCCTCATTGGGTCAATCATGTTTAAAAAAAATGTAAATAAGTTTGATGTATTGATGATTTGCCCTGATCCTCACTGGTTCCCCATTGACATTTCTTCCATAGCAAGTTAATCACTGAAGATAAAGTTCTCTGTAGCCATTAGCTCCTGGCATGCTATTCTTCTTTCCAAGGGCTCATTTAAATAGGTTAGCTTCTTTGCATGAACTCTGCTTTTAACCATAGTAAACAAATTCTTATCTGAAAGCATCATTTTAGTTGGATTTATTTTGTGGGTTGCTTTGGAGACTACTGTCCTGTCATTCTTTAAACATAGACTCCTGAAACTTAAAGGGAATATAAAGAATTTGAAGGAACACTGCTCCAGGGTGGATCTGCAGTATACCTACTCATCGTTGCTAAAACAGTCTCACACCATAATCATGCCATCTTCGTGCATAGCAGTTGCATCAGGTCTTTTAGGATTAAAGCTTTACTGTAACTTCAAATGTTGTCCTGTTTGTCATTAGTGTCACACATCTCAAAATGTTCATGTCTGACCATAAAGTAAATGAAGAATGTCTTTTTTTTTTTTTTTTATTTAAAGTTTAAAAAAAATTTAAAATCATTGTAATTGGATGGGAGGTTTGTGTACAAATAAATACTGAAAAAGCATCCCAGAGGATCTTCAGACTAGAGTTTCACAGAACAACTAAATGTCTGCAGCTCCACTTGCTCTGCAGTGACTAAGCAGTAGAACTGACTTTGTAAGCGTTACACAAACCATTTTTTCAAGGCATAGATAGCATCTATGATGCAATCAAAAATATGGAACAATGTGTTACTGCATACAGAAGGCGCCTTCTATTAATGGACCTTTCATGCAGCTGAGTGCTAAGCTTTGAAATAAGCTACTAAACTCACATGAGCAGCTGTGTGTTATAAAATAATAGACTGAAAATACCTGGGATGGGCTTGCAGGACTTCCCCAACACCTGGAACAATAAATATCCTGCTTTAGGGTAACCACAAACATAACTCATGCACAAAATAAACATAATAATAAGTTTCTTAATGTAGTATATTTAATAGAGAAAACTCACCTGTGTGGGATAGTTAACATACTGAAGAGCAGAGTTACTGGAAACCATCGCTCCAAGATAGGAGAGGGAACAGAGGCCATAGAGCCAGCTCTTAGTATGATCCACTTTGGAGCTTTCAAAAAACTGGATCACTGTTTATAAGAAGACACAAAACATGCATTTTTTTCTTTTGAAAAACTACAGGATGATCATTTCAAGATTGAAGTGTTGGTTACTTGCTCAACAGCTTTGCAGCCAGATACTTACAGATCTTAGCAAAAATGCCATTGATGATGCACTGGATAAAGACCAACGTCCGTGCAAAAGTAAACTTCTCTCCACCATAATTCCCTCTTGTGCTGCAAGAGTCAGACAAACAGGGCTGAAGGAAGGACTGCTTAAAACACCACTAAAAGAAAACTGACCAGCATGGACAAACAACTTTCATTATAAAAAAAACTTTACAAAATAAATAATTTTTTTAAATTTATTTACCACCTGTTTTGGAGGTTTCAGTTTAGACTGATCCCAAAGACTACAGGACTAGTGATGCCAGCAGTGTCTAATACCAACACTGATTGCAAAAACTATGTATTATCTGATATGATCTGTGGCCCCCTCATGGGTAACACACCAGGTGTGAAATAGATAAAAAACCGAGGTTCCCTTGTTTGACATATTTCTAGAAAACTATTCAAAATTGTTAAAACTTAGTGCTTTGTTGACCGCTACAAAAATATCTAAAAGCATGTTAGATAAAAGTTACAAAATTTTGTAAAATTCCATACATATGTATTTGAAACATAACTTTAACTCCACTACATTTCGAGGAAGCTGCTAGTTACTTGTTCCTTTTGGCTCAGCTTAGTTTTGCAATCCATTGTTGCGGTTTTTCTTTCTGGAGATAGCAGAGCGCAGGACTGATCTTTGACAGTACTGCATTTGAGATTTGCATGACATTTTATAAATGTGAGAGGGTAGATACTACTTTAAGTTTATTGCCATTTGGCCACGTTGTTCAGTAGGATGAGTTCTCAGATCAGAGTTGGAGTTGTGGTAATTGGTTATACACCTTAAACCTCTATTCCACAGTGAAAGCATGAGGAGAATCAAAACATTCCTGTTTTCTTTATGGTTTTAAATAAGAAATAACAATCACAGTAGCTTTCCTTTTTTGTGGATTTTTTTATGCTAAAGTCCTTTACAGGTGGTTTAGAATCTGTAGCAGATGGTTCTATGCATCAATACATCAGGTGGTTTCTGAAAGTTACAAGGTTCTTTAAAATTACTCAGGAAATTCTGCAGACATGGACTGATATTAAAATGTGTTATTTCTATTTTTGAATAGTTACGCTTTTTTAAATGCAGGAACTTTTAAATACTTAAGTATTTTCAAATGTAGTTTCTTCAATACTTTAACTTGAGTAGACGTTTGACAGATTAACCTTTACTTTTTGTATCAGTACTTTTACTGTTGAGTACTTCTCCACCCCTGCTTAACAGAAAAGTCTAAATAGACAAAGAGGGACCAAAATTTGTTGTTGATAAAAGAGCCATTGGAATCCTAATCCTAAGTATTGAAGATTTTAAACCTTTTAAGATTATATATTTCATTGGGTCAAAGCTAGAAGAATCTAAAATCTTGCCAGATACCATAAACTCCAAGAAACCACAGAGCAGACTGTTAACTGTTAAATCATTGTCAACAATTGTGTCATTTTGCTAAGCAGACAGCTGCTAGCTACTTACATCGTCTCTTGTAGTATACCGTAATAAAAATAACACACGAAGACTCCAAAGAAGCAAACAATGAAGCGTATCCTCATATTGTCCCACATCGAGACGGGCTTCCCTGCTCCTTTTCCCCCAGCCATGCTATCCTCCACCAGCCCGGGCAGGTTCACAGACACCGCTCCGCTCCCCACAGCCCTTACACCGGCGTCCCGCTCCACTATAACCGCTGGGGAGAGCTGTTTGATTACTTAATTTCCTCTTCGTGATAAAACTTTTGTTGGTATTCCTGCTACAGCACAGCGACCGTTAGGTACCAAAGCTTCACAGGTCCGTTTTTCCACTTAGCCTGTTAGGCGCATCACAGCTAACTATTTTAACATGTTTAATATTATTAATCTTCAATTGACAAAAAGAGCATTTAAAACAGAATAGCACAGAAAAAGTAAACCAACTGTGGAGTGGCAATTCGTGTTTTTACTGAGCGACCACTTGATGTAAAATTAAAAAATAAATCCTGCCGAAAAATATATCAGGACCCCGGAGGATCTCCATTTAGCCTGAACGCTAGTACATTTATAACCTAAATATTTTTTTAATCAGTGGGAGCCTGTTTTTTTCACACATTTATAACTCAAACTGATTCGTTAAAAATTAAAACAACTGAAGTTATTTAATGTTGATAGAATCTTAATGGCTATATTTTGTATACCGGCAAAACGTAAGGACAGCTAAGATTAAACAGGTGGTCCTTCTTGTAATAGAAGCGTCCTATTTTTGTCGTATCAAGATGTGGATTGATTTCATTGGTCCATGTAAGTGTTACAACTTTACAGTGAGCCAATCACAACAGTTGCCGAAAATCTACTTGTCCAATAAAGTGGCACAATAACATTAAGCGTTTAATATAATAGTAGCTTATTTGAAAGAGAAGTTATTTGTGTTCCTCGATAACGGTCTTGATATAAACAGATTATAGGGGGCAAAAAACTCACTTACAAATACTGTATTTTAGTTCAGTAAATGGTTCTTAATCAAAAACAATAAATACCACCAGCTCAATGTTTTTGTGAGTATTATTTCTTTAATAAACACTGCAGTGAATGATTCAAACCAGCTTATACAATTTAAAAATACATGTAGAATATAAAATTTGGTTTTAGGTTTTTAAAAGATATGGATAAAATTGAACAAAATTGTTTCCATATTATTTTTAAATGGACTTTGTCAACTCAAAGATGTAAACACTCATGATAACCTCTAATATTGGTTCATCTACCACACCAAGCCTTTTTGTTACTTATGCTTTCACCATCAATACATTAGTAGCTGCTGGGCCTTAGGAAATAAAAATGTTTTCTCTTAATATTTAACAATTATATTCTCCCATAACTTTACAATTGGGATATAAGTCACAAGTTCTGGTGCTATGTAGGAAAATTAATATTTTTTATTGATTTATTTTTTACTTCTGTCCATTTCAAGTATATTCAATAAGAGGTTTGCCATTAAAAAAATATAAATGAAAAATCTGTTATTTGAATGCATGAAAAAAGGTATAGAAATGAAAAATGCTAAACTAAGTAGCAGTGGGATGTAAATTCTTTTCCCTTTTTGCTTTCTCAATTTTTAGAGACCTTGAACATTAAAAAAAAAAATCGTCTTATTTTCCATTTTTTCCACTCAGCAAACTTGAGAAACATCCAACACGTAAATACTAACACATTTTCTTATGTAATTATGTCCCTTTTAGACAAGTTAGTCTATCAAAACCTTTAATCGAACTTGTAATATGCATTTTAAAAAAATGTCTTTGTAAAAAACATAACAGCATATCCCTACAGAGTAAGAAAAATAAATACGGTCTCTCTTAACATCTGTAGAAAATGAGGGAATAAATGTTCAAATATTTCTTCTAATCAACACCATTACCATAGAAATCTGCCATACTGTTTTTTATGCGATAGACTGTAAACTAATTTAGATTAATTGCAAGTGCTTGGCTTTCTTAAAGTAAATTCACTTACTTTGATATTAAAAATGAAACAAAACAATCTACAAAAACAGGGAGATAATAGACTTATAAAACTAAAAACTCATTTGTTTTCTGAAAAAAGGAAATTAATGTTAAGCATGAGTTTCTTGCACATCAGCTGAATTGTGAAGTCTTATATTTGTCTTTTACGGCAGAAACCAAAAACAAAAGCAGTCTCAATGAGGTTTAAAAAGCATAAGAGAAAAAGAAATCCTTCAGGCAGAAATAATTTATAAACCAAGTTAACTTTAAGCCACATTATCCAAAAACGTTGCAGAAACAAACACCGACAGTCAGATGGTAATGGTCAATGGGCCAACAGGGATCAGACACTTAATTGTGAGTCTGCATTCATTATCAGTCAAGTCATTATCAAGTGTTCCAGGTTCTGACAGTGCATTTCTCTGTAGTCCTCAGAGACACTGTTCTGATATCCACCTACTGCATGCCCAGATTCCTGGTAGGAGAGGCTTGGCCGGAGCAACCAGTGATGGGAGACACAGAAAGACCGCGAAAAAGGAGGTCCATGGAGGGCAGCAGAGGTTTTAAGAGGCTGACTGGGCAGAAAGCAGAGCCCCCATGGGGGGTGAAGTTGACTTTATTGGGGTCTGGGCAAGATGGCTGAAGGGGAAGTTCATCTTGACAGGCAGACCTAGAGGTGAAGAAATATAAGTAGAACAGAGAAACAAGTGAATGTTAAACAAATGAATGTTAAGGCTTAAAGGTGATTTTTTTTGTTAAAATGGTTGAAATATTGGTTTCATAATAATAATATTGAACTTTATTGGTCTCACACTGGATAACTTTTTCTCTGCATTTAACCCATCCCCTTTGGGGAGCAGTGTCGGGTTAAAGTTCTTGCTCAGAGAGCCAGAGTGGAGGCTTGTGGGGATCAAACCGGGTACTTGCAACCTTCTCACAGCACAAGCGCACTGCTCTAACCACTAGGCCAACACTCCCACTTTCTTCTAATTAATAAAGGTCGCCTAAAATATTTTGAAATCTATTATACAAGCAAAGATAGCTCATCGCACAAGTTTAAATTGCAAAAATGATACTTGGACCTTTTAACACAATAATAATAATAATAATGTAAAAAAAAAAAAAACTTTTCGTCTAATCAGTCAAACCATTATTTATCTCTATGTTTGAGGTAAGTTACACAGCCTAAATGAAGATTTAAAAAACGCAAAAAGGAAGCATCATTCTTGTTGAGAAGAATAAAATGTAATCAGATTTTTGATCTCATTTTTGTCGGTTGATCAAAGCCGTCACATCCTGTTTTGTACATGAGTAGTATCAGTGACAGTCTAAGAAAACTTATCATCGAGTGCTGTTCTCCTTTTGTACACCACAATCCAGTGAATATATTATTTATAAAGGCTAGATAAGATTTAAAAATACTGTGAGAGTCATCTTAGTGCTTTTTAACCTGTCATGGGTTTGAGAAGCAAGATCTGCTTTAAAATACACATCTAAAACAAACCAAGATTAGCCCTAATCATCAGATCCACATGCAACCTTTTGGTATTAATGTTAAAAGAACCTGTTTCCAATAGAACTAAACATCACAAATTTTACTGTGTCTGATTTTGTCACGGTCCTGGTTCTGTTAAGTTTTCTGTATTTTCAGTTTCACATTGATCCATGTTTTTCTCAGTTTTCTTGCTTTATTGATGTTTTCTGGATATATTTGAGTTCTTAGGTTTTTCTTTGCTTGCCCTCTCTTGCTCTCTTGTGTTGGTCGCCTTTTCCCTAACTCCTTCTAGATGTCACATTCTTGATTCTGTTAAGTTTTTGGTGAGTTTTCAGTTTCACGTTGATCCATGTTTTTCTTTGTTTTCTAAGATGGATAAACCAGACTAAATGTGAGATTAAATGTGTTATTTAGTCCGGCCCCCAATGAATGAGACATCGGAAGATTGTTGATGAGAACAACCCGTTGTTTTTCATGCTTGTGCCTACTGGCCAACGCTCTGACTAATGAGTGCCACTGACTGTGACGTAGTAAGTGCAACAGAAAGCTGGTGGGGGAGTGTAAACAAACAGCCTGTTGGTAAAACGTTGAATACGTCCTTCTTAAAAATGAATGAGCGTAGAGCCTCTTCCTGCTCACGTTTCAATGAAAAAACCCCAAGTCTAATCCTTCCAAAAGTGATTCCAAAGCTGAGTCAAACAAGAACTGTTCAATTGTTGTTGCCATCTTCCTTGTTGTGCTTTCTGCAGCGTCACACAGCTTTGTCGTCCCGCCCTTAAAACCCCTCTCGCTTTGCATCCAGATTTTCAAAACACATTGCAAGTGATTAGCCCGCCAGTTCTAGGGCCTGGGGCGTTGATCGAGGCTAGACCAAACTCGCAGGCAAAAATGATTTTGGCCGCTGGCAGGTGGGGCTAGTTTACTAGGCTATTGCTTTCTAGCTTTATTGGTGTTTTCTGGATATATTTGAGTTCTTAGGTTTTTCTTTGCTTGCCCTCTGGTGTTGGTCTCCTTTTTCCTAGCTCCTTCTAGAAGCCTCTGTTCACACCTGCTCCCAATCAACTCATTAGTCCTGTCTTTGTTCAGTCTCCAATAAATACTCTCCCTGTGCAGT
>NW_015151569.1:222632-247064 GCF_000732505.1 Cyprinodon variegatus | reverse complement strand
ATCACCAAAATCAGTATCTACTTTACTGCAAATCACTGATCACTGCATCAAATCCATAATTTTTTCTACTGCTGTCTCAATTACATTGACATTGTATTATTAGTTATGAAAATTGTTAAGAAGAATGCTGACAAATGGTAAAGCGGGGAGTACTCTTAAAAAAAACATTTTAATTTAGCGCTAGAAGGACTGTTTCGTCGTCCTACTTCCAGCACAGACATCAAACAGTAGGCACCTTCCCTCCCCTATTCCTTGCTTCAACGCTCCTGTCAATCCATTAGGCTTCCCTGATCCCCCGCTGTCCTTCTTCCACCTCCGCCAGTTAACCACTAGAGGCCAGCCTCAGCTACCCGTAGCCTCTACCTGCCCTAGGACTGTGTTTCTCTGGCAGAATTAGCCAGACTTCCACTGTGCTCCTCAGCTCTCTCCGTGGCTGATCACATGAAAATTGGGCAATTTCCAAACAAGTCTAAATATGTCCACATAAATGTAGCTAATCAACAGAGTCAAAGCAGCATCATTTAACAATGTGAAATATATAAATAGTGGGTAGGTAGGAAGCTGAACAGTTGGGCAAAATTAATGGATGGAAAGGGGGTTTGGCTAAGCAGTATACATACTTACAGTATCATTTTGTCATCATGTTCTATCCACATCACATAACCTATACACACTATATACGAACCTGATGCCTGGTTCCTTAGGTATACAGTTACTCACCTAATAAAGGCAAAATTTTAAACTCTCCCTCAGCCATTCGGCTACATTTTGGAAAAGAACCAGACATCTGAGAACCTTAATCCACTGTTCTTACAAAAACAAGCATTGCATCACCTTAGGTCAAAAGTGGAAAGTGGTAAGAATCGGGTTTGTACAGGTTCGTATTTACAGGGTGCAAGAGGAGGAGGGGGTGGGGCAACCACCACAAAGTTTTCACTCTGGCAAAGATTTAATCTTTCAGAAAGAGCTTATGATTAAACATAGTTATTTAATAGTTACACCAGGATGCCAAGCACACACACACACCAGAACATACTTTGGTTGCAACACCTTATGTGATATTAACTCGTGCTAAATGAAGCCTGCTTATGCAACGGTGTCAAAAGAAAACAAATAGAAAACAAAAAACAGTTCTTAACATGCCTGGATTATTTTTACTGACATGGAAAGCGGAGCTAAGGATTCTGGCACCAAGGGTGGCATGCTTTACATTTAGACCTAGCAAGGTGCAATGAACTGTGCTTTGGTCCCCCAGCAGGATTGGGTTAATGGTGTCATGACATCAGTGAGGGAGTATTAACAGGTTATAAGCCCGGACTAACCAGTGCTGAATGACCACTGGCTGACGCAAGACTTGATGGAATGCTGCCTACAGCATGACCTGGAGCTGGTATGCCCCTAGTAGAGGCTAAGAAGAGTTTGTAAATGTTTGGTTTCCTGGGCCTTTTTACTTACTAATATACAAACTAATATACAGAGTTAGAGTCTGAAATCAAGGGTCTGAATGTCTAAAATGAAGGCAAGCTGAGTAAAGGTTGTATAAGTACTTGCAACTGGCGCACTCATCGGCATTCTGGCAGCCGACAGTCTTGGAGAGTTCATGCCCCATCATGCCTGTGCTTACTTAGCAAGGACTTGAAATAGCAGAACAGTGAAAGAAATCACAACTGTATCAGTTAGTTGCCATATGCATAGTGATATGACCGCATCACACTATTTAAAATAAAAAAAAAAAAAACAGAAAATAATCTACTGGAAAACACACCCACAACCCATTTTAGGCTATGTAGAAGAGTTAAGACGGTATAAATGTGTCAAACCAAACAAAACAGATCTCTATATATCTGACCTCTTTACTGGACATGGCATCGTTGAAATAACAGTGTGTTTAAGCTCTGCTGGCCGGTAACAAAAAACTGGAATTGACTTCTCATCAGGTCTTTAAGTAGTATATTCAAAGTAAATGTTTACCCAAACTGGAAGTTGATATTTTCAGTTCTATAAAAAACAAGTTCTGCTTCAGCATAAGAGTATTCCAAAAGGAATTTACCAATACCTATAAATAACTATTAGAAGGCAAAAACTCCATGAGCCATATGATAGTCTACTTTAGTAGTGCATGTACTTTAAGCTGTTTAGGGGGTTTATCTAGTTGAAGTTACCAGTTTTTGAACCCGGTATGCTGAAAACAGTGGACTTATGTATGTAAGAGCTAAGGGGAAAATAAGAATGCCACATCCCCGGATGTTAACAGGTTAGGTGTTATTCAAAATCTGGTAAGGACACACAGATAAACACTCTTCTGCGTTTTTTGTTTTTTTTAATTTATTTTTTTAGTTTAATGTAGTTTTGATTAAAATATTTAGATCAAACCTGTTGACTAAAAGGAATATTTGCATTTTCATTTTTTTTTTTGCAAATTCCTAGTGAGTACGCCAGTTTAGCACACCCATCTATACTTGCCAAGACAAAACATTTTGATAGATAGGCAGCTTCTGCCAAAGACACTATGCATAACAAAGAGTATATTATCAAGAACCAGCTGATTTGTTGGGATGCTAACACAGAAAGGTGGATCATGTAGTGATGACTAGGGCTGTGTCTGAATGTCCACCCTAACCACTGTATAGGGCACTATATAGTGGTTATGCCCTTTTAAATGAAAGTCTAGTTGATGAAAAAGTAGTAGAAATTTCCCACTTTGCACCTTAAAAAGTAGTGATCATCCACAGTCACTAGATGAGCAGATATATCCCGGAATGCTTTGAGTGGCGAACTCTCCTCGCAAAGCATTATGGGATTTGCTGTCACCGTGGCCCATCGTCGTTACCCGACAGTGGCAACTAATAACAAAGATGGCGCAGGCATTGCACGGGGGAGGCGGAGTTACGTGACCAACGAGCAAAAAGTAGTGATCATTTGTCCGAACGGTCAGTTAACTGAGTTCACTATAAAGTCCACTAAATAGTCCCTGCTCTATATAGTGATTGAGGGATTTAGGGGTTTGGGCGGAAGTTTAGACACAGCCTAGGATTCATGTCTTCTGGTCTCATTTCTAACTTAACACAGTTTCTTAGTTTACCATAATATACACCAATAACTACATTAATGTTGTGATTAGATTTACCACTATGAGCTTTTGAAGCAGACCAAAAAGAAAGAACAGTAAAGGTTAAGGCATGATATTATGTACTATTTGTGGTGCTAAATACTTCACTGTTACTAAATAGTATAAAGCCATGCTTTGGTTTTTCTTACATACAATGTTATGTATGTATATATATAAAAAAAGAGAAAATATATGTATGTATGGTGTTGTATTGGTACAAGGATCACCTCAGTTATGTGTAAAATTTATCCCAAGATGTGGAAATTTAAGGTTTGCTTCTGAAAAAAATTGTACAAAATATTTTGAACAGAAAAGTTTGAATTTTTAAACAATACTTGACCACAAAATCCAATACGTGCAATAAGTCTGCCACGAGCTAAAAGACTGATTTTTATCTAAGTTAGTTATGCGTTATGCTTAAAGTCAATTTTAAACATACAGAAACACATACACATGCCTATACATACTTATACACACATATACATATATATATATAGTTTGAACACACGTATGGGGTTTTTTGAAGCCTCACTGGGGTCACTTAAATGAAAGGACCATTAGCTATAATGAAACTTGCAGTTATCAGATGGTGTGTCACTACAAATTAAGCACAGCACATTTTCTAAAATTTTGGATGCTTGATTTAAATTAAAAAGATTTAAAAATGACATGTTCTTTTAATATTATTGTTTGTTTCTTTGTTTCTCCTTTTGTTGCTTGATTGTGATTTTAAACATGTGCATTCACATTTAATTTTAAAACATGTGCGTTTCTGTCTTTTAACATGTTTTAAAAGACAGAAACGCAAAGGTCTTAGAATATCCCTCTTTCTAATGGGAGTGATCTATGAACTAACTTTACTGGAACCAGACTTTACTCAATACCGACCTTCTGGAACCATCCCACAAACCTCATGGGGGTCCCAGCACAAACACTGCCCTGAAGTGTCCCTGGGAAAACGCCTCTTTCAGCCCCCCTGCTCAAACCTGAAGCAAAAGCTGCTTAAACATTAAAAGAGAGATAAGGGGAGGATAGTGAAACTCCCATAGAACTGAGATGTAGAAGCAGGGAGCTTTGCAGGGTGGGGTGGGGTGGGGGTCTGGCCGCGCGGCATGGCTCTCCACAACCCCACTGGATGGGTCACTATCTACTCAAGTATAAACAATGCAAGAATCAACTGGAATCGAAACCTTGTTTCCACAGAAACACTGGATCACAGCAGAGGCGCGTGAAAAGAGGAGTTGAAAAAGCGCACGAGATCCCCAGCAGCTTCGAGACACCGGGACAGCCTGAGGAGTCTCCAGTGGAAGATTCCCACTGACGAGGACACCACAGCTTCTCCGAGGAACCGACCTGCTTAAAAGTTCAATGACCGCTGGCTGGCTGATGTCACAGAGGAAGCGGGCAGAGCCTTTACGCAAAGTGCGCGCGTGTCTTCCCAAAACAGCATGTGTCATTCAACTTTTACTCACGTTTGTTTTCCTGCATCCATCCATCCACACAAAAACAAACAAACACCAAACATCATAATAAAAGTGTTTGTCCGGTATGGTGCGCTCACCTTAAAGATAAATCAGATCAGGACGGTTCCGATCCTCGTGGGACAAAAACGTCTGTAGGGGAGGGGGGGACACTACAGCACTGGATCAGGCCACGTTGGTCAACATTCCCAGACTGGACAGATAGACAGGAGCAGTGGTAGGAGGAGGAGGAGAAAGTAGGAGGAGGAAGGAGAGAGAGCAATAGTGGCAGAAACTCATCTCCTGCAGCCTATGGAGGAGGACACACTCACCCCAAACATACAGGAGCACAAACAACTCCGCCCACTGTTTCCCAGACTGCGCCCACATGAAATGCTTCATTAAAGAGGCGTTCAGGTCTCACAGGAAATTAGGATGGTGGCTTTTTTTTTTATATATATATATCTTTTAGGTATTTCATTGTCATTAAAATTTGAACAAAACATTTAATGAAATAATAACCAATAGCAAGTTTAGAAAGTTGCACCTTTTATTTTTTTGTTCGTATTTTTAAAAAGTGCTATAACACACATAGAAAAGTTTTCATACGTGTTGATTTGTATTAGTTGGTTTTGTCTATATTGAACCACAAATTCTGATGTTTTATTTGGTGAGTTTTCATTTAGTTGTTAATTTTAGCAATTTGTAGAAAAATAGATACATGGTTTTGGATTTCTCTTTTATACAGATAAAAATCTGAAGAGTGGCCATGTTGGTACTGGTAACTCTGGAAGAGCTGCAGTGATCAGCAGCTCAGCTGGAAGACAAGCAGTCTAAATAAGGTCAAAGTTTAATACTGATCATATATAGTTACCTTTGTATATTATTATGATGAAAGTTAAGCTTTGAACAAGTACATCATTAGAACCTGAATGACACCAAAAAAAATTATTTCAGTTTATTCACACTAGTTAAAACTAAATTTAAAAATAAAAACTTAAATCACTAAACTGGCTCCCTGGTGTTTTGATTAGGGTTCCATTTTAATGTTTTGTGAGACAATGTCACCATCTGTTGTCTATTTTTTTCCTTTTAACTATGCTTCTTGTAGAGCCCTTCTGTCATTTTTTAAAGTAGTTTATGTAGAATAGAATAGGATAGAAAATCCCTTTATTGTCCCACAATGGGGAAATTCTGTTTACAGCAGTAAAAAGATTATAGAAAAAACTGTAACACAAATATGGACCTTGGAAAAATGTATAAAATTAACATATTAGTGATAAATTGAAAGATAAATAATAAAACACTGTACTGTAAAGTGCTTTAACAATATAAATATGGTTCAATACCAGCTTGTCAAATATATTAAGAAAAATAACAATAAAAACACTCTGAGAGTAAAAGAAACAAATTTTTTATTTTTTGTTTTTGGTAAAACATAACTTTAGAGGCATCATTGCTGACACTGGCAATCACATTTTTAGTTTATAAACCTAAATATAATTGTTAAGTAGGCTTATTAACTTTTTAACTTTACATTTTAACTTTTCAATTAGCTTTTTCCCTTTTTTTAAAGTGTTAACTTTTTTTTCAACTTAATTTACAGTAGGTAATATATCATTCTAGGGCTCATCTAATTGGTCGAATGCCAAAAAAAGATGTACAGCCATGTAGCAGTGTCTTTGCTGAATGGCTGGATATAGATCTAGTGCTTCTAAACCTCACTGAGGGATGGCGGGGGGGACTTCATTTGTAAGGGGTGTGGAAGTGATCAAAAAAGGTAACTTGCCCTGTAAAGGGTTAAAGCTTGAATTAACATAGAACCCTGCCATATATTCATCTTTTGTAGTAGTTGTGAAAATGATTATTAACGACTTTGTTACAAATGATGTTAAATAGCTTTTTAGGACTGAAACAGGGAATGGAGGTGATAGGGAAATGATTGTGCTGTAGTTCAGATGTTCAAGGCTTGGAACACGCTCCAGTTTTGATGAAAGTCGTGTTCTGACAAGCACAATCTTTGATAAAAACACGTTTTGCCATGGGGTGTGTAAATTGCACAACAGGGGGTCAAAACTCATTTCACCATTTCAATCTTACAACTGTAGTCTTTGTATAACTCCAAGCCTTGAGGCATTGCATAAGACTTTGGAGCGGTTACTGTAAAATATGACATCAGAGGTGAATAACCAGCTTGTGTTTGGTTATTTAGCTCTTGTGGGTTTTTTCATTTTAAATTTATTCTGTCAACTCAAAAGGGGAGCCTTACTGAATGAAACTAAATATTACGTCTCTGAAGAAATGTTTTTTCTCACTAAAACCCCAAATATATGTCTTTGGATTATTTGGTCATCAACCAAAATAAAAGAGTACATAATTATAAAGTGGAAAGAGGATGATGATTCTCTTTTGACTTTTTAATGTGTAAATTCTGTTTCTTACAAAGCATCTTGGTCTGTTGCCTAAAATCTAAAAAAGAAATACACTAAGGCCTACACAGTGAAATATGTAAAAGTTGTCTAAGGAGATATTTTGGAAAGGCTAGACATTATATGGATGGACTCAGGTAAGTTCCTCCTCAGGCTTAAAGCACATCAAGAATAACTGAGCATTGGCTTCATATTTCATGCTCAGTGGAAACTTTCAGATTTGGATCCTGAATGTAGAAGTACAAAACCAGAAGGTGTCCTCTGTGTATACAAACACTAAAGGATAGACTGTGTGTCGTCTAACATAGCTGGATTCAGATGTTTATATATAATGTATAATATAAGCTGTTGTTATTTTCACAGTATGACTTTAAATCAGACTGATCTTTGAACTATTTTGTGTCGGACAGATTTAATGGATAAATTATATTCGCTTAATGCCAGAGAAACGTCGGAATTGTTCCTACATTTCTTGAAACATTTTTTTCATTTTATTTCTGAAGCTTGCTTAGATTTTTCTTATGCTTCTAGAACATCATATTTCTCCAAATCATTGACTGCATACGTATGAACTCACTTAGTAAATGGTTTGATGGCACGCTTTAATTCATTGTCCATTTTGAGCCCTATTTATTCACAAGCTTTACTTTTCCTGACTGATGGTTTTAATATGGCTTTTCCATATTAGCAAACGCTCTCTCTTCATGACACCATCTCTACCTAGGCTGCATCAATACTTTCTGTTTCAAAACACCCTCATAACTTAGTGGTGTACCCCTTGTTCCATATTTGAGGTTGTAGTCTCATGTTTGCAATGTCAGTCAGTCATTGTCACTAAACTAATTTAAAATGAAGATATTGCCCATTTGCAAACCTTAATTTGACCTCTATGTTGTTCTTGTATCACAGTCTCCTCTTCTCTGACTTTTTTCTGCTCATGGCTCTTCTCCATGTGTCATTCCATGATGGATTTAATGACGGCCTTCTGATTTAGTCAGAAAAGACCTCGGAAATTATTGTTTAAACAGACGACTGTAGCAGATTGCTGGTATTTCACATTTTTAAATATGGAGAAATCCAGTAATCTGATATCCTGGGTGATTACTTTTGATCTTCCCAAATTCACTTAATGAACTAGTTTTTGGAGGTGTCTTAAATTAAGAGTAGAATAAAGACACCATAGGCTGCACAGAGGAGCAGTGGGTAGTGCTGTTATCTTGCAGGGCTGGGTTCAATTCCCGAGGTATTTCTGCTTGGAGTTTGCATGTTCTCCCTGAGCGTGAGTGGGTTCTCTCTGGGTACTCCAGCTTTCTCCCACAGTCCAAAAACATGATTGTTATGTTGATTGGCTTCTCTAAATTCTCCTTAGGTGTGTGTCTGTGTGTGAATGGTTGTTT
This sequence comes from Cyprinodon variegatus, assembly GCF_000732505.1. Taxonomy (NCBI): domain Eukaryota; kingdom Metazoa; phylum Chordata; class Actinopteri; order Cyprinodontiformes; family Cyprinodontidae; genus Cyprinodon; species Cyprinodon variegatus. The sequence goes on along the minus strand of NW_015151569.1, from coordinate 238,669 downwards.
GTCCTGTGTGTCTCTGTGTTGCCCTGCAATAGACTGTCCAGGGTGGACTCCGCCTCTCACCCATTGACAGCTGGAGATAAGCACCAGCACCCCTCGCAACCCCAGCAGGGAGAAGTGTGACGGAAAATGGATGGATAAAGATACCTTTATTTTCCCCACAGTGGGAAATTCAGGTCATCCAGTTATGCCTCCCGTTATCTCAAGCTTACAGAGCCCTGATATCATCATCTGGGCTTTCCCAAATTGCAAAAAAAAAATCTTGCATTAAAACTTTTGATTAGAAAAAAGGATAAAATTTATCTATTAAAAAAAAGAAATTAAAATCTTATTTTTGAGCATTTAGCTGATAGAAATAATTTTGGCAGAGAGGAGTAGGAACAGTGGCTAACATTCCAGGAATCAGGAAGCCAGGGTCTTTTCTTTTAAAGTAATTTTGTATGACCGCAGAATGATGAATCAGGGCCATGAGCTGCTGCTCGGAATAGCAGCTCATCTGTGGTGTGGCTAAAAATTTAGATTTCATAACAACACAGTATGTGCTGAAAAAGGCTCTAACACAAATTTATTCTGTAGCAGCTTTATAACACAGAAGACAGCTCATTTAGTTTTACTCTTTGCACAAGAAACTCTCATGAAACTTCTTTTTCTTGATTACAAAATTATTTATTGAATCAACAATGTAGGTAAACAAAAATAGCTGTGCAAATCCCAACAAGGAAAACAAACAATAGCTTATAAAACATTCACTCCATTAGTGGTATAAATCTATGAAATGTTCTTACTTTTAGACAAAAAAAAGGAATCTTTGTGCAGGAAAGAAAACAACAGCTTAAAAAAAACTATATTAGTGATATAAATCAAATCTACAAAAATGTTTCCATTTTACACAAAAAAGAGGGAAAATGCACCATCATGCACAATCCTAGATTAAACCATCTAACAGTATTTAAACCAGAGTTGAACAAATCTCTATAAAACTCTCCCCTTTATCTCCCTTTAGAAAATACAGCAGAAATGAACTGTACCTGAATCTATCATCATTCTAAGGCGATAGATCATTAATAAAGGATTAATAAACGATCGTGTTTATAGGAAGTCATGGTTTCCCTATAATATCACTTGGAAGAGCGCAGGGGAAAAAAAAAGATAAAGCTAAAATCCAAGGTCATTCGCAGCTTTTCTGGAGCAGCTGCTTCATATGATTTAAAATATAAGATGACTAGATGAATCATTAATAGTGCCCTTAAAAACACATATATACACAAATCAAGAGTTCTTTTAACAACACAAATTAATCAAGAGGCTTGAACATAACAAAAGCGACACCGACCAAAATGCTTGCAAATGAACAAAATAGGTTTACAGGCACCAGCAGGTTATATTTAGTGATCTTTACATCAGATCCTAAAATTGTTGAGGGAGGCAGTAAGGATCATATAAAAAAAGCCTTTGCATATCTAATCATTGTTCCTTAAACTGAAGATATTATAGAAATAATCTTCATTTGAAAAAATATTAAATACTCAAAATCAGGAAACCTCATCAAACAGTTATTGCACTCATTCTAGAATTTATGAAGCATTCACCATACACCGGTATAACACTGATTTAGCAGCTGTTTAAGGCATCCGTAGGTTACGCCCGCTCAGGCAGACAAAAAAAAGAGAAAAGAACAAAAATTAAGTTAAAGTTTTACGTCCCGTTAGGTTTTCTTTCATTGGCACATTTTGCACAATGTTCTACAAGAATGGATGCGAGTAGAAATGGCGAGATAAAATTGTGACGGTATAACACTGGAGACCAGTTTCCAAAACGTTGATCCATCTCATATTGTAGCTATTCTAACTGAACATGTGTCACCTTTGACCCTTTCCCCCGACTTCTGCAAATGCTACAAACAGGCGAATCATTCGCTAAATAACATCTCCACTTTACTTTTTAAATTTACAAGTGATTGATATAAGCATAAGGCATAAGATGTTCTATCCAGTCTGACCAGAGAACGTGAAATAGGAAATAATTTATTTAGCCATTGTAGTGCAAAACCTCGTCTAGAATATGCAGTGATTCAGTTCAGGCACGCTTTAAAAGCATGTTTTAATATATAAAGAAAAAAAATTAAATAATGCAATGAAAATTTCTGCTAGATTCCTTGTTGCTGTGATTTGGGTGTCTCCAGCTCAATGTTGAATGGTTCCCAGTCTGCCGTTCACTTGGACAGTCTTCTTAGGGGAAGAGACCTATTTGAGGAAATTAAAACATGTCACTTTTGATTTACAACACTGTGGGTTAGACTGCTCCTTCAAAGTATTCATATCTCTTGAATTTTTTTTTTTTTTCAAATTTGATTATGTAGAAGGCTTCTGTGGGTCAACAGTACCAAAGTGGGAGGATGGAGGGAGTCAAATACAAGGCAAATCTGGTAAATCTGGACATGAATGCACACCAGTTTTTAATAATTTTTTTTTTGCGTTTTTAGAAAACAAATGTTTAAATTACGTGCAGTATAGTCCAGGGACTTTACAATGAGGTGCTAGTTTAGTAAAGTAAAAAGTTGAATTGATATGAACACTTTGAAGAAGAAAAGACAACACGAATACTTTGAACATACTTTTTCACACATACTGAGAAAATATTTCTGATTTAAAATCTGAAATGCATCCAGTTTCATTCGTTTTTAATTGGGCTCAAGCATTCTTTCAACTCAGCATGTTTTTCTCTGGCTGCTCCTTTTTATTACATCTGCAAATTAATGCAGCTTTTACCGAAATGAGAAATGTTAACGTCTTAGGCTTCAAGAAGACAATTCTGTATAAATATAAATCCAAATGTACTCCTAATCAGATTTGTACTCCACATTTTAAATTACTTTACGTAATTTAAAAAGTGTCAATCTAAAGCGTAACAGAGCTTGACTATCTATTACCTTTCTCAATCGCTCAGCACCAGATCCAGAACGAATAGCCTCCAGCAGAGCCTCTCTGGCCAGGGCAGGATTCATAGAGGCGTTGGCATTTAAATGACCCACAGTGTTAGCTTTACCCTGGGGAAATACGGGAGGGGGTGCAGGTGGAGGTGCACTAATAGGTGGAGGTGGTGGTGGAGTAAGTGGTGAAGATCTGGTCAAATATGGAGGGGTTTCTGTTTTCCCCTCCCCTGAGCTCTCTTTCCTGAACCGCTCAACCTCACTGGCAGCCTTAGATTTTGTCTGTGAACAAAAAAGCAACAGTTATTTATCTTTGGAGCTAAATCATGAGATGAATGACAGCTAAGATTACTTGATTATACTGGACATCTTCTTGCATTTCAGTCACTTTAGCAGTTCTATCATATACATTTGATATATAATTTACTCTTGTTGTCATTTTTGTCTAGAAGCCAAAGCTTTTGAGCTCTAATCCAAGGAGTCAGCATTTCCAAAATGTTACTGCTACCGTAAAACATTAAGGATGGATTAAGTCTCTTAGTTCTTGTCTCCTCCAGATGTAAGGCGTTAACTTAGAGTCTCATTTACAGCATTTTTATACAATTGACATTTAAAATCCTCTAAAAACTTAGCTCTGCTTTTTGTGATCATGTCAGGCGCTTCCTGAGCAAGATCTGCATCCGCTTTTTGCTTAGACATTTCAAACCGTGATTGTCTTTTTCATATTGCTCAACATGCAGCACTGTGGTATACTTCATCATTATTTTGTTGACTGAATCTGTTGCTTTTTATTTTGCCATTGGGAGTAAATAAGGATGCAGCTGCTCCCTGTCTGTCTGCTACTATGCAGGTAAGAGTAGACACAGAGTAGGCTTGCTAATACCTTACTGATTATGATCTTATGCACCAGGCATTGCTGTTTTGGAGCAAGGGGACATCTTTGTCTTTAGGTTTCAACCACAACGATAAATGTTAGGAGCAAAATGAATATCAATTTACAGAAAAGAATGTACAGTAAACAGTGAGAGATTAGACTAAGCTCTACAAATGAATACTGAGTGCGTTCCTGATCAGAGCATGCCATTTCCAAAAGAATCAAAACAAACAAACACGATATGTTTTAAACTGAGATGAAAAAAAGAAATTTTGCCTTACTTTCCTTTTCTTAAATATAACAGTTACTTCAAAACATCTTCTGTTTCATAAGTTGTATAGATTTAAAAAAGCAGTCCACTCTTTTGCCGTCTGCAGGCAGACTGAAAGAAAGAGCATAAACGGCCTCGGCTTGTTTTACCTTTTTCAGTCTGTTGACATTTGGACATCTAAGGGCAGATAGAAGAGCAGATCTTTCATCGCTTTCATCGGCACATGGTATTTTCTTCTCATTACTGGTGGTAGTGGATATCTAGTAATGAAGAAAAAACATCATTAAATAATTGCCATTGTGATCAGTCTGTGGATTTCTGTCAACCAGGTATCCATCCATTTGAAGGCCAGAACACACCGGATCTGATTCTTTGTCCAATCTCACAGAAAATCGTTTCACATGATGTTGCGGCGTTTAGCGTTCATTGAAAGTCAATGGGGATGATCGCACCCGACACAATTTTCTGCAAGAGGGCTTGCACAGCTCCGACTGAGATAGACCCCAGCTCTATCTTAAAATAAAGCCGGGGTCTATCTCAGCCAGAGTCAGAAATATCATGGGTTTGACAGGTCTGACAAGAAGAGAGACACGGTTACAAAGTAAAACACATCTGCTTTGGGTGAAAATACAAAATAAAATCTGTTAATCGTACAGGGAAAACAGGTTTGGAGTCGCACATTGTATATATAGTAAGTTGGACAGACTTGTACAAAAATAATCAATGAAATATAAAAAAAAATAGAACACTTCACCCATGACAGGATTTGAGGAGGAATGATGATTTTCTTTGAACCTTGCAAAAACAACGAGGTACAAAAAGCGCAGTTTATCACTCTCCCCGGAAAAAAATTAAATTAAATTAGGAGGAGAACAAAAATTTGTAAAATAGTAATATAGTATAATATAATATAATATATAGTAATATAGTAAAATAGTGATCCTCTTTGAGCCAAAAAAACCAATTTAACAAGGGGAAGACAGAGCAGGTAAGCGCAGCATATCTATCTCTCTCAAAAAAACTTCGATAAACGTTCTGGCTCTCTCTCGGAGAATTGCCTCTCATTGCCTCAGTCAGCATACTATAAACCATCCCACAGCGTTTATTGCAGTGTTTTTCTTTTTCGTTAGTTTTTAATATATGAACATTCTCTATCTGTTTTTTAAACTGCTGCACAGACTAGTTAAGTGGGGCTTTGTTGAAGAATGTGCACGTTTGTATTTTTTATAACTTTTCATAATCTGTCTAAGTCAAATGTGGGAAATTGTTTTAATTAGTGTATATCAAAGACAGAAGTTAAAAAAAAATCTGAGCAGATCTGCCAACCCTGCCTAGTCATTGCCTTCCAGTAAGCAGTCAGTGCGACATGCAAAAAAAAAAAAAGGAAATGAAAAAGTCGTACGCAGCCGGTGTGTTCTGGCCTTAATAAAGTGTCAGCTGGATCTCACCTTCCTCAGCCTCTCCTTGCCTCCACCTGTCTGGATTGCCTCCATCAGGCTGCTGTGCAGGGACGTCTCTTTCTCAACAGATCTACAGATGACTGGTTTGAACTTTTTAACGGGTCCAAACACTGTCACTCCTTCAATAGACCCAGGCGCGTCAGTGCTGTCTGACACTATAGCTGATGACGCCAGTTTAATTTCCTTCAAATCATCCTTTTCCTGCAAAATGAAGATGTGTTTTTAATGAAACATATTAACTTTCTTTTGACAAGATAGAAGTATTTGTTATTAAAACCTACACTTATCTGTTGTTGTAGTTTGATCTTTGGGGCTATGGGTGGTTTAAAAGATGGCTGGGGAGAGGTGCTTTTTGCTGGGCTGGAGATTTGACGTTGAATGTGTTTCACGTAATCACTGCTGTTGCTAATTACGTGTATTTGGGGGGATCCATTGTAACGACTGTCATTCTTCTTGTCTGTTTTTTGTTCAGCTGTATCCAAACCTTCTTTCTTCTTCAATGTGTTGTTTTTAAATCTCTCCCTGTTTATTTTCACCTCGACAGAATCTCTTTGACTTTCTGACATGTACTCTGGGAAGCTCATGGACCTCTGAGGACAGGAAACAGTGACTGTGCCAGTAGAGTCATTCTCGGTAATATCTGTCAAAGATAGCTGGGAGGATTGGAAATGAGTCAGTGATTTCTGGAAACCTGCAGCCTTCTCTGTCCTTGTTGTCTCAGACGAGTCAGTGATTTTTGGGATGCTGCTCGGTTTAGCTGAGGTTTTGGGCGTGTATTTAGCTAGGGCAGATGCTACGTACTGGCTGGAGGTCCGCCTGGATGGTTTGACAAAGTTCAGTTGCTGTTTCCTGTCTGACTGTAAGGGAGGGGGAAGGGAAGGTGTGTTACTTGGCCTCTGTACGTTGTTGGACCCTGAAATCTTGCTCTCCACCTCATTGCACTCTCTGTTTAAACTCGCATCTTTCATGACTTGTTTATGATCTTCTTTCATCTCTACTTTTGTTTGAACCACTGTTGTTAGTTTAGCAACGTCGCTTGTTGCTGTTTTCTGGCTTTCCGTGTTGCTAGTCTTTGACTTGCCTTCCAGGCAAGCAGCAGAGGCATTGCTGCTGACATCTGTGCTTTCAAACCTTTTTCTTTGAGTCACCACATGTTCTTGCCTGATGTTAGAGGTCCAAAATTCTTTGGCATTTTCACAAACAGGGTTAGTGTTTTCAATCTCTGATTTAGACGACTGTGTAGATTTCAGGTAAGGGAGGCCTGCTCCCACCATGTTCCCTTGATCGTCAATTTTAATGGCAAAATTACTTCCTTTCGCGGCCGGCTGTGTCTCAGCGACGTACGTAATGGAGGGTTTTGGAGGGACCACGGTGAAAGTTTTCATCCCAAAACGTGACGGGACATTGTGTTTGATTTTACCATGCGAAGGACTAAAACCAGAGCTGATCTGGTTTACTTTCTGCATCGCTTCATCCCTTTCAGGAGAAACTGATCTCTGAATCTTTGCTGGAAGCTCCGATTTTTTCTGCTTAAAGAAATGAGTGTCGTATTTCACAGGATCAGCTGAGACTATAGGAGGCTTACTGCTTTTCTGCAGATCAGCACTGGTTCTCCTAGACAGTCTTTGGGTATCCTCTTTCCCAGCGGTGGTATCAGCAATCCTTTTCTCTTTCATTTTTATTTCATGCGCTTTTTTTTCTTTTTTAACACCTTTGGTTTTGATCTCCTGTGGTGCGCTCGACTCCTTGGGGAGATCTGAACTAGCACTACCTGTTTTGTAACCAAAAGCAGCTGTATAAGCATTGTTATTTTTGTTCTGCTTCTCCTCATTAGAGTGATGACTGAAGTCTTGTCCTGTAAATCAAACACAGTTAAGACATTTGATGTAGGGTTTAGACACTGGCACATTGTCTTTTTGTTTGTTTTCTTCTACCTTCGCTCTTAGTCGACTCGGTCTTGGTCAACGACTTGACTTCATATTCATCAAAATCCCGTTCATATTCCTCCAGTACCTCATCTATGGCAGTGACTGGCACATCCATGTCCACTACAGACACAGGAACCTCACTGCTGTCTGTAGACTTCCTATCAGGGCTCTCTCTGACAGAGGTGATGTCAGAATGGTCTGAAAAAGGAAGAGATTAAACATTTTATTAGCTAATGCTACAAATTTACTTTAAAACCTTATTTTAAACAGAATTTCTGGATTTGGCTAACCTGCTAGGCTCAGTATTAAACACATAAATTGATTCTTGCAAAATATTTACACCCTAAAAACTTCATAAATGCTTTTGTATTCTGCTCCCTTTCTTTAAAGCCCCTATATAACTTCTGAAGTTGTGTTAATAGTGAATATAAATCAGATTTGTGTCTTAAAACCAAATTATAATTTCCCTCACAGTGTTTGTAATAAAACATTAACAAATAACCAGAGTCAACATGCCCAGTGAACACATCATTTAGGTTTTCCCATAGTGAAACATGGCAGGGCACCATCATCCTGTGGTTATTCTTTTATTCAGAACAAGGATGCAAATAAGTGTTTATTATGAAGGTGAATTGAGCTAATTGTAGGGTAATGGAACAAAACCTTTACAAGAGCTAAAAACATGAGAAAGACCTTAAAATTACAGTCGGAATAAAAGAATTTGATCAAAGTAGATTCCTATTTTACAATGGGCCATTCAAGTCCATGTCTGGGTGAAAATAGAAAATCTGGGGCACAAGTAAAAAAAATAAGTTCACATGCACTCAACACCTAGTACAGCTGAGCTCTTTTACAAAAAAAGAACTATAGGCACAGATTTCTCTCTAAATTTGAATAGCTTCGTGAGTTACATTGCATCCACTGTTAATAACAGCTGCAGTTTTTGACAGTGTTGCACCGATACCGATACCAGTATCGGATAGCAGTATCGGGTGGGACCCCGATCCAACACTAAAATGGTGGTATCTGTATTGGCGAGTACCAACAAACAGGACAGCGATACATTTTGAGAGCCAAAAGTTTATTTAACTATTGTCACTCATTTCAGGTGGGCAAGTTCTACTGGATTTACTTTGTATTAGTCTTTTTCCTACTTCACAAAGGTAGGAAGCAGCTTGACAAAGCCATGATGGCAATTATTTTACACCCAAGTAGTATGTAGATCTTCATATATCAAAACACACACCATTTTCAAACAGATGGTATCGGGTATCGGTATCGGGGCCAAAAAATTGCATCGGCGCAACACTAGTTTTTGATTCAAGGTGGCTGAGTATTAATGCATTTCAAAATTAGCTAAATTTTTAAACATCATGCAAATATTCCTCCCATTTAAAAAATGATAAATTACTTTGGATCACTCCATTAAAACCAAGCAACCAAAATAATATACTAAAGTGCACCCTTGTAACTTGATCAAATAAAAGTGCTTTAAACTCTTACTGTAACTGGACTGTAGCTTCCTGATGTCCTCCTTCTCATCTGCAAGGCCTGCATCTGCCAAAGTCTGATGAAGCTGGACTGTGAGCTCAGAATTGTCCTTAAAGCCGTTAAGGGGTTGTGGGTTAGGACCTCGAAGATTGTGCCTAACAAAGTATACAATTATATATAACATGCACATGAATGAGTTCAACCTCTGTCATACAACAACATGCTGCATCATTAAGCAAAGAAAATACTGCTTTATCTTTATGTTACTGTGATATTCAACACCTTTCCAGGCACTAGCCTAGCTGTAAAAATGTAAAGAGCAAGAACAGTTCAGTGGGTGAAGAAAGAAAAACAGGTGCTTTGCTTTATTTCTGAGGTCCTACTACTTTATTGAAGTAGCTTCTTCCAGTTTTCTGTAAAGGGTTCAAATGATCGATTTCCTAAATTAGTGTCACATTAGCCGTAACAAATTGTAAAATGAGGGCCAAATCAAATAAACAGCTGTTGTTAAGGAGTCTTGGATCGTACCCTCTGTTCTTCAGTGATTCAGAGAAAATAGTGTTATAATTTCCTGGAATAGTAAGAGGCCAACAACATGAGCCTGGGCCCTGGATTCATAACCTTTCTGGTGTTTTTTTTGTTTTTGTTTGAGAGCATCATTCCAAAACCCTTGGTCTGGGCATGCTACCATACGCACTGCAAGATGAAAAAAAACAAAAAAAAAAAACATTTAGAGCGAAATGTGCCTTCCGAAAAGACCTTTGAATAGGAGCCTGAAACCATAACCATGAAAGTCCAGTTGAGCAAGCCAGCTTTGGCCCCAGATCAAGTCATCAATATGATGGAGCTGGATTTACTTCAGTAGAATTCTGGAAACAAGTTAGCCAAAATTCACCACTTACAATGAAAAAATAAATCAAGGAAATTCTTTGACAATGCTCAAGAACTCTTAATTCATCATTGGCAGTTGTTATATTAATAACAGAGTTTATATTTTTAGCAAAAACTATTACTGCTCTAGGTTTTTCTCTTGCTTTTGTTCTCCAATGTCATTAAAGGAATAACCTTTTTCACGTCCGCAGCAGACACCTCTTCTTCTATCTTTATTTCGGTGACAGCTATACCACTCCAGAAAACTGTGAGATACTTATTTTTCCTTCTTTTTTTCAAAGCATTATTTGTGGTATTTGTGAGATTTAGCGCCAGTTGGTGGGGACTAGGGATGTCCCATATTAATATTGATTTTATTCGTAAAAAAAAAGGTATATTGGTGTCAAGATCTGCCCTGATAATTGACATTAATTATTCACTTCATTCACCTGCCTAACTCTGCCTGGTTCCTAATTATCATTTATCTCATCCACCTGCTCGTTCTGCTTTATATTCGGCTTAGCCCAGCTATTGGGGCCAGATCATCTTAGTTATTCATGTTTGTTTGTTTTGTCAGTTTTAGTTATTCCTGAGCTCAGGTTCCCGTCCCCGGAGGCCAGTGGGTTGAGAGGTTTTGAGTGTTTGTCTTGTCTCCTGATCGTGTCATGGCTCCTAGGTGGGAGTACAGTTTGAAGTCCCGTAAGCCTTGCTCCTAGGTGGAGACCAGTTTAAAGTTCTGCAGTAATCCCGGCACCATGTCTTGACTCTGTCTCTCAACTGCTGAGCCTTCCTGTCTGCATCTGTGCGTTTCTGTCTGAGCTTGTTGCTTTAACTCTGAACCTGCCTGATCCTGCCGGATCTGTTTTTCCTGACCTGGGTCGGATTCCTTCCTGCTCACTGAGGTGGCTGCATCAGGGACACTCCAGGCGGCTCTGCGCCAAAGCTCGTTTGGCAGTCCATCGGCTGGATCCTGCCTTCCTTGTTTATGATGGACCCGAACTTTTTAACCAGGTAAGTGACTCACACAGATAATCATCTCTCGACAGATGATTGTGGTCACTTACCTGTGTTTCTCCCTCGGTTGTTTTCATGCCTTTTGTTGTTGACTTTTGTTCTTTGTTTTAGTGATATTACTTGATCAAGCCTTTTCTAACATATGCCAAAAAGTAAATGTATTATATCGTTTAGATTTATTTTTTGTACAATACATTTCTGTAGGGAAAAAAAATATAGTATATACTGTATAAGCTACTCCTGGTAGGTATTTGTTATCACTTTTTGTATTTAAGACTTTTTATTGTTTGCATATGTACGATGCGTAGAGATGTTCTGCAACTTCCTTCCCTCATTTTTCCACCCACTGCAATGGTTTTAAGATTTATAAAATAATGCTAACATTGCCCACTTTGGGGTGTTTCAGTTGTACTTGTCTAATTTGGTATAGACTGTCTTGCTCTAGCTTCCACTAGCCGCCTTGCACTTGGTATTTATCAACAGACCATATTGTTTGCTTAGAATTTGATAACACAGCCTCACAACGAAAATCTTTAAGCAAGACTTTACTTTTTTCTTTACCTGTTGTTTTCTGCCCAGGTAGTATTTTCTTCCTCGCTGTCACTTGAAACCTCCCTTAAGTTTCTTCTCTCTCCTCTTTCTCCACTCAGTATTTCTGATAAACTCCCATGTGGGGAGGTGGTTTGGGTATCAGAGGGGGAACTAACAATGCCCGAGTCCTCAGCCTCCGTAGCACCTTCAGGTGATGTATAACCCTGGTCGGGAAGGCTGCTGCCAAAGCTGTTGCTGTCTAGAGAAAGAGTCTCAGCTTCAGGTGCTGGCGTTTCTTGTTTCTGGAAGCTGGATGAAGTTTTCCTGGAATGAAGCCAAGCTGGAATAGAATAGGAGGAAAATATTTGTATGATTATAGAGTTTTAACAAACAATTTCAGATGTTAGCCTTAGTCAAGAAAATAAAAAAACTTCATCAATTTTTAGAAGATTCAGTATCACCAAGACAGGGGACACAATCGCCATGCTAAAGGTTAGACACAAAAGGAAACAATGCAAATGCTCAGGTTCATAAATAAAACAAGTAGCCTGGTTTAATATGTGCTCCACAGTGGGGCAGCGGATAGCACTACTGCCTTGCAGCAAGAAGGTTCTGGTTTCGATTACCAGCCCGGGGTCTTTCTGCATGGAGTTTGCATGTTCTCCCTGAGCATGCATGGGTTCTCTCCAGGTACTCTGGCTTCCTCCCACAGTACAAAAACATGACTGTTAGATTAACTGGCTTCTCTAAATTGCCCTTAGGTGTGTGTGTGTGTGTGTGTGTGTGTGTGTGTGTGTGTGTGTGTGTGTGTGTGTGTGTGTGTGTGTGTGTGTGTGTGTGAATAGTTGTTTTTCCTATTTGTCTCTGTGTTGCCCTGAGATGGACTAGCCACCCTTTCCAGGCTGCACCCTGCCTCTCACCCTTTGATAGCTGGAGATATGCACCAGAATCCTTTGCAACCCCAGCAGGGATAAATGTGACAGAAAATGGATGGATGAATGGCCTGATTATTTTTAAGAGTTTAACAAACAAGGAGTAAAAAATGAAATAAAAAAAGGGATGCAGAAAAGTTTAGCTAAAACATGAGAGGATCAGAAAGTTAATTTTACTTGACTAAGGTTTCACATTTATCCTGATAACACACACGCAATGCAGAAAGCAAAGGAGAAATTCACTAAACATGTTTTGGGCACACACTCCTTGTGGTTTAAGAAAATGTGTTGTATGTGCAGACTGATTTACTGTATATGAAATATTTTTATTATATTTCTAACATAGTTCTCTCGGTTTTGCCTCATAGCCTCTCATCTCTTCAGCACACTCTTTCACTAGTCTGTTCTGTGGCTTCTGGGAAACTTATTTAAAGCCACTGATCTTATTGAACTGAAGAGCAAGTGAATAAAAAAATAAATGCTCTGTTTGGTTTCCTGCAGTTAAACCTGAACATGGGGTCGAAATTAATGCAACCTTGTTTCTAGTGACCTGTATAGGTGAGAGCAGAGCATCACTCTAAATGTGCACTGTGGTAAAAAAAAAGAAAAGAAAAAAAAGAAAAAAAAAAGTAACTGAGTATTTTTGATGTCTGTATTAAGAGTGTGAGTGGAGAACAGTCAGTTCCAGGAGATGTGGCGATGATTCACCGGGCTGTCCTCCCAGCTCCTTCCCAGCAACTGCTGAATCACGCCAGCAGCAGCCACAATCTACACACTTTCACACCGAGAGTAACACACCAACACACACACACACACACCATGCTACGCTGCCGTTTCTGCTTTACACATAAGTAAACAGACACGCAGCGTTCACAAATCTTCACCTCAGAAAGGACCCTGAGTACATGCATCTGTTAAAGATAAACCAAACATGTTTTCACTCCCAAGCTGTCAACCAGCTGTACAGATACACATGCTATTAGTCAGAAGGCTGACCGTGCAAGACGCCAAAGCAAAGTCAAACCGTCTGAGTTCACTTTTCAACTTTTTAATTGAAAGATATCTTTGGGAGGCAAAAAAAAATATAAGAAAAAACAAACAAGATGACAACAGTAATACTTTTCCCTTTTAACTTTATAATTAGAAATCCTTGTTTAATAGAACATATGCCAAATAATTCTAATCATGGCAGTCCTCATTAAGAAAAATGTGACGTACAAGATCAGTAATTAAAACAGCATCCAAAAATGACTGCATTGAGCAAAACAGTATTTGGAGAAAGGGCTATATAGCAAACAGCAGACTCACAGATATAAACAGCATGTGTCCTTGGAAACCTCTTCCTCAATATTTATACCACAACTCTAAACAATATCTCTTTATACATGACATTTGAATAATTTTAAAAAAATCAGGGCACTGATAGAAATGTTAATTGTTTTATAATTGTCAACCTTTTGAAAAGAAAAGCTTTTGAAAGGAAATTAAATATAAAATAAATGAACCTGTGACCAAAATCAGCTTTTTCTGCTTGCTTTAGACATAACAAGTTCATTAAATGCATCAAAATCAGGCAGTAAACATCAAGACATCAAGAGTCTTTGGGAAACTTTGTTTAAATGAAGATCAGATCATGATTAGGAACCAATAAGATAATCTTTTAATCCTTTTCTTCTTTTCTCTTAATTTTATTCTTTTATTTCAATTTCAATCATACTGAGCCATTAAAATGCTCTTTTCAATTTATTTTAACTGGTTTAATTCTAACCATAATTGAAACCATAAATTCAGACATACAGTATTTTTTAATTTATAAAAAAGCAATCATTTAAAAAGTTTTAGAGAATCTTGATCTGAGTTTAGGTAAAACTGGCTCTCATCTGTCGTTCTAAGATGCCACTCTAATTCGATTTTGCTGTATCTCAGCTCAAGAAGGTGAAATATATGTTGCTTCCTTTAAATGTTTTTAAAAACAAAAATTTTAAAACTTCAAGTACTCAGACCCATGGCTTAACATTCTTCAGGAAAGGCGGACTCAGGTATGACTCTAAAGTCTGGTGCAGGTGTTCTGGGTTTTTTTTCCTTTTCTTTTCTGTATATCAGGCTCAGTGAAATGAAAAAAGGCAGCCCGGATTAAACAGTTATTTTATTTATATTGACAAATAATTTATGTAACTGATTGTGTAGTAAAAAAAGTAACTTATTGTGATAACTATAGTCTCTTATTGGAAATTCCAGAAACTGAAGGTTGCTGGTTTTCTGTTCTTAAATGGAAATTGTGGACAATTATGTTCTTTAAAATATAAATGTATTTTAAAATATGATTAAATGCTGTCATTATTTGATGGGTATTGTTTAAGACATTTAAGGGTAAGTTTTGTCTTATAGAGCAATATCTGTGGGGCTTGGATTCTGTGTAGCCACCAACTCATACTCATACAATGTATTGCCGAAGAAGAAAACTATTATTTTCAAAATACTTTTTATTATCATATTTATCAGTGCACTGTTTGTTTTGAATCATTGTTATTTGATAATTATTTGTGTTTAGAACTCCTGATTTGATTTCTAAAGGACCCTCCAAAGTTTTGTTGGAGAAACTCTGTTTTTCACCACGTTTCCTCCAGTTAGCTTTATGAGACCAGATGGTTTTTGCTTCTGATCTAATCCCTAGGGTGCATTTTGTAAGAATCCCTCCAAGCTGCCCTCTCCATCACCAAAGAGGTGAAGTGAAGTAGCTTAAGTCAAACCTTCTGGATGGTCCTTCTCTCTCCAAAATGGAAAATTAAGCCTCACCAAGGTGGCTATTGGATTCTTGGTCACTTCTTTGAAATATTTTTTTCCTCATGAGATTACTCAGATTAACGGAGATTATCAAAGCCAGGGACGGCCTTGGATGCACAAAACCTTTCCTATTTAAAATCAACGAGGCCCACAGTGCTTTTCAAGACATTTGGTGGAGCTAATGTTTTTTGGTATCCTCTCCGAGATATCTGCTTTGACCCCATCCAGTCTCAGATTTTCTCCTGACTTCATATCTCTGTTTTACCTCTAATATGCACTATTAACTAGAAGAACTTATACAGTAGCAGCCATTCAACATGGCCCTTCCCAGTCAAAAGCCAGCCGAATGGCAGCAAAACCCCCTCCAATATCCAGCACCTGGCCTTCTCATGGGCGTGAACTTTTTTTACTCTGACTCCAACCTTTTACTGAATTTCAGGGTCTGAACAGGAGAATAACACTTCTATTTAGATCTTAATGTCCACAAATCATGACAGAAAGAATATTTTAGTTGTTTAAAAAGGAATTGTAGGGGACCAGCCAAGGGCCCATCAAGGAAAGTGGGGCAATGTTGAATGGCTTTTAAGTTAACTGAACCTAGCGGATGTGGCTTCACCTTATCTAAAGGAGGATCAGTGGAAATCAGATGTACATGACATATTTCTGTTTGAGGGGGGGACTGATACTAAAGTACTAGGGATTGAACGGTTTATGAAAACCGTCCAAACTGTTCGGTTCGACTGTCTCGGTTCGGTTCACGTGTGTTTCGTTCGGTTCATGCGCTGCTCCTTTTTCTCATAGGCGAAGCGTTTACACTCCAGAGCAGAAGGTGGCGGTACTGCGGCCAAAGCCAACCACCAGTAGTAAACCAGAAGAAGAAGAAGCGAAGCAGCTTAGCCGGGTGTAGCAGAAAAAAATCAGTTGTTGTAGAGAATTGTGTGGGTATGGCGAGTGGG